>NC_044199.1:14959469-15136969 GCF_900880675.1 Sparus aurata
AGAAAACGACAACACCCACACTCATGCAAGAAATGAGTAGAAAGTATGTAAAGAAGAACTTTTTGATGTCAGTGGTTTGTAGAAATGACACATAAAGGACGTCATCAGCAGGCCCATATACAGCAGTGCATGCTGGACAGATTTGAATAGATTCTCTTTTAGCTCATTGGTAAATCTTTCCGCGGATTCCACAATAAAAACATGATAGACAGACATGCTAGGCTACCTGTAATTCTTTCTTGGGTTCTGGTGCAGGCTGAGCAGAGACATGTTCTGCTGGAGCGTCCTCTGGTAAGGCCTGCAGGAAGTTGGAAGGGACTAAGCCTCTGTGTCCATTTAAGTCTCCCTGAAGGAAAAATACAACATTAAGACACGAGGGCATCATTAAACAACAGGGATGATCCATCTGTTATTATTAAATGACTGTTAAAGACAACACAATTTCAAATATATAGTTTCTGGGAATTTCAACAGTTGTTTTAAACATCTTGAACACAATTTCCGTATTCCACTATTCACTACAATGAATGCATAAAACTATATCATAGAGCTGCAATGATTAGTCGATTAATTATTTAGTGTATTAAAAAAAAAACAACATTAGCCTTTTAAGTTGTTTTTTAAGCAAAATAACCAAATACTTGACGGTTCTCAAATTAAAGAATTTGCAACTTTTCTTGGTCTTACATTAAAGTATATTGAATATTTTTGAGCTTTGAACTGTTGAGTACTATTGCTGTTCTTGTATTTTAATATTGTGTTACATCATAGATATTTTTTCAATAGCTATAGTATAATTATATGATACATATTATTACTGAATAATGTGTGTATAATACACACACTGCACGTGTCTAAATATATAGCTAGCATGTTACACCTTGCAATTCTAGGTAGCACTGCAGAAATAACTGCCGTCATTAACAGGTTGAATAAACAGACTAGTTTCCTCCACTTACGTAGAAGAAGCCATCTTCGTCCATGTCTCCAAACACATGTATGATGTCTCCTGCACTGAAGGTCAGCTCAGCCTGAACACAGCCAGAGAAACCGAGCTAGATAATGAGCAAAAACTGCAACTACACTTTGTCTCCAGAAAATATATTATGCATGTACAAGTCTAACCTCTATGTCTGTGTTGGGGGAGCTCTCCCGTGGATCATAATCAAAGATGGCAACCATTCTTCGAGCTCCTGGGGCTGGGTTTGCCACAGGTGCGGCGGTGGTGGTGGTGGCGGCGGTGGCAGCGGCAGCCTGGCTGGGATCTGTCAGTCAAACAGAGGGGCAAACATTACTGTCTGATATCCTGATAATTACAGCAGGAACACGTCTCTGTTATTCCAATCAGCTCATCAGCATGCAGCTCATCGTGCATGTCCGACTCACTCAGCATCATGCTAAGCTGAGGAGAAGTTGCATCACTGCAGTCAAACACGTCAAAATAAAAGTAAAAAAAACAGGAGATTAGCAGTGAGAGTTAGCATTTTTATTTCCATGAAAAAGGTTTCAGCAGGCTTCAGTTGTGCTGCTTTTTTAAACATCAGTCCAAGCATTGTTTGCAGTGGGATGAAGATTATACATAACACTTTGGAAAACTGTTAGTAAAAATGAATTATTTGATGATTAAATGATGCCACTTGAACTGTGAAATGAAAGAGGAGTTAGGAGAAGGTACTGCTTGATTTAGAACTAGGAATAAATGAACATTTTAAAGGATAAGTTCACCCAAAAAAGACAATTCAGTCATTATCTACAAACCCCCATGCAGATTTAAAGTGAGTTTAGTCCAGTTTTTGTAGTCCAACGTTTCTGGAGCTTCACAGCAAAACAGGGTTGCAGGATTCTCGTAAACAACTGAAGTAGATGAAGACTTGTTTAAAAAATATTGTATTGTAGTAAAAAATAAAACTAAATGTGTGCCCCCACTTCAGACGGGGTGCATGCTAACACTTTTAGCTTAGCAGCTAAAGTGAAGATTTCAGCATACAAAAGGGTCAGTTTAGGATGTTGGGGCTTCCAGGGATGCAGGGATGTGGATAATGCAGGATGAACTGTATGAAACCATTTTATGTTTTTTATTCGATTGTTTTTATTTACTTAAAACAAGTACCCTTCTACATCAGTTGCTTAGACAAATTCTGAAACGAGTAGATAATGACTGAATTTTCATTTGTGGGTGAACTCATCCTTTGAGAACAGAAGACATTAGATTTGGAATTTGAATAATGTTCTCGCATTTCACTGTTTTTCCATTATTTTTATCATTTACAACCTAAGAACCAATGCAATGTTGTTAAAACATGTTGTTCTTTATCAAAGATCTTTAAAAAGGTCAAACTTTATCAGTATACCCAGATTATTCAAGCAGTCCCTCATTAGGGTGAATGGAGGCGGGCGTTGGTGTTATCAGCAGCCAAAATACAGTCCTGTTTACAGCCATTAAAAAAAAAGAGGTCACAATATGTCACATAAACACATGCTGTCCCCGAGTGGACACTGAAGCGCTTGCCTGATCGTGCAGGTCAAACAGAGCAGCGGCGGGTAGTTCAAGGCTCTAACTACAAACCTTGGCTGGAGGAGTCTACGCTCTCCTCCCAGAGTGCTGCAGACTCCACTGGAAGAAGCAAGGTTGAGGGAAAAAGAGCATAAAGGCATAGAATCACAGAATGATATGAGAATAATCCTTCAATATTAAGTAATTGTATGTCTCACTCATCACACAGGGGTTCACAGATGGAGATCAGAGGGGGAGGATGTTTCAACAAGTGAATTTTGGGTGATCATGTAACACATTTGTGACATGGGAGCAGAATGCTGGCATAAAAACTTTCTTTAACAATCAATTCACAACATACTGCCACATTCTGCTGCTATGCCTGCACTGTATTACATGAATATCCAATGAGAGCTGACAGGACTGACTCAGTACTCATGTACAGTGCATGTGCCTTTTCACATTAGTGAAGAGTTCGACAAAATCATAAAAAAGTAAACATCTGGTAAGATGAATTCACTCTGAGGAGCACTGAGAGAGAAAGTGTGAAACTAAGACTTAATTATAGCATGTGAAACGACTGTAGAAGAGGTCTACAGTCGTCACTGCAGTAATAATTTACCATCATTCTGGGAAGCTGTCTGATTTCAGTACTACAGTAGCTGACCTAAAAATCCCCCCTGGTCGCTGAGTGAGAAGCAGCAACTGAGCGAGCAAAAGGCTGGATTGAAAAGAGACAGAAAGAGAAGCAAACCAGAGAAGAGAATAAAGTAGAGAGGTGGGAAGCCGCATTCTGCAGCGAGACACACCTTTCTTGGATCGTCTCGGTTTCGGCGGTGGAACAGGGCGACGGGGAAGCTGTGCGTGTGTGCGAGTGCCTTTAATGGAGTTTTAGAAAGGAAAACCAAAAAAAAAAAAATTGAAACCAAAAAAAAAACACAGAGGTGGAATTTTTTTGAAAGAAGCAGACCAGACAAAGAAGACAATGAAAAGCAAGTGAAGAGCAATTTAAAAATGACAACCAGTGAGCAGCAGACACGGCAGTGAGAACAAGTGGAAGTGAAAAGGTTAAACCATCTGCAGATACCGCTCGGGGTAGAAAGCAGGAAACAGAAGCAAAGTGTCAGCTCGGCTCTGATGGGCGGCTTGCTACCACTCGCCACAAGCAGACACTTTGACTTAAGTTTATGTTTTTAGACACCTGCAGTCGGTGCCTGAGTATAGATGGTCACAATTTCCAAAATAGCAACACAGTGAAGAAGAACCCAGAAGAACATACAAATGAATGCCACAAGGAACATTTTGTGTCCATTTTAATTTAAACTAATTTAGATTTCAAGTCAACAGGCCAGAGGGAGCTTTTACTCCCCCTCTTTTGGTCAGAAAAACAGAAAAAATACAGATAGAAATCAGCCAACACGTCTCTTTATACAGCTGGCCAATGTGAAAACCAGAGAAGTAAACTGGACAGAATAAAGGATATTTCAGGTCTGGATTCTACAACACCTGTGCTGCTATTTTCACTTACCACTTAAACATGAACAGCAGTGATATTATGAGTAAAACATTACAATTTACACTCAAAGTAAAAAATGTCCAAATGTACCAATCTTTAACCGGAACAGAACCCATTTGACAGCACAACATAAGCAGAGTTTAAATCTGCACACCGGCACGACTGACAGCTCCACGTACCTATCTTCTCCATAGAAGCTGCTGTGGACAGGAAGCCCTGCTGCAGCAGCTGCTGCCGGGTCTCCTCATCCTCCACCTGGATCTCAGACACCATGTTACATGGCACGAAGCCCAGGCGACCACCAGACTCTCCTCGGTAGAACCCATCTGGATCTTTATCTCCGTAGACCTAAGGACACAAGTGTAAAAATGTATATATTGAAACATATGTGCACCATAGCATGTATTCCATTTTGAATGAAAACATTTTTTGACTGTTGCTGTTCTTCCAGTAGATTTTGTGCTGAACGGGGACATACTTTGATAATCTGTCCTTCAGTGAAGGGCAGTTCTTCCTCAGCAGCATCAGGATTGGGTGACATAATGGCTGGATCGTAAGGGAAGAGGGCCACAAAGATGCGTATGTCACCGTCTCCTTTCATCTTTGGTGAATCAACAACACCTGCAGACACACAAACACACAAACACATACACACACAGTCACAATACTTCATCTTCTACCCAGGACCGTTGGCACAGGACTGATATCATGTAACGTGTTCGCATGCATCCTTCCATTTTGTTTAGAGGTTGTGTTATGGTCTCAGCACTAAATCACTTAAGGATCAAGGATCAGGGTAATATATTTGTCCTTGTACACCACTTGGTTGCATAATCAAATGAAAGTTTGTAACAAGTGTCATAGCCTGAAGAGTGAGGCTGCTTTGTATTCTGGTGGTACAGCAGCGGCTACTTCTGCATCTTTTGCCAGAGGGCAACAGACTGTGGCTGGGTGCGTGTTATCTTTTAGTATCCTTTGGGCTCTGTGCAGACACCTCACTGTCATTGATGCTCTGTAGATTGTACCAGATATGTTCCGTGTGGTTTTAATCACCAGCTGTAGAGCCTTCCTGTTCTGGGCCGGGCACAAACCATGCCAGTTTGTGATGTTTCAAGTCAGGAAGCCATCTATTATTCTATTGCTTTTCTATTGGTGTAAGAACTATGAATTGTTTCTTAAGACAAATAAGAACATATATATATTCAAACATTTTATTAATGCACAATTTTATTTTAAGAAAATTTTTTTTCCTTCTAGTCTGTCAACACTGTCCCTGTTATTACACTGCACGTACTTTGCGCACATGCCATGCATAGCTTGCAATGATCTCTGCAAATAGCACAGCCAGCTCGCCCCTCCCCCACACCCCACCAACAGCAACGCTGCTATGAACAGTGATCGCCGAGCACAGGCATGTCCTTAAAAGAGGTAATCAAGCTAAACCCCTGATCCTAAGCTGTGTGAGCTGTTTGACAAACGTGCATACTTGTTCATGATCTGCAGCGAGCAAGCAACAGAGGAAAGTGTTTGACCCACTCTCTGATCTAAACCTGAGGACGTTTTCTGACAACACATAAAAAAATACATTATCAAAGGTGCAATGCACAGGTCATGCAAAGCAACCTTTACATTTGTCTTGCAGCATTGTCCTCAGCACAGAGGGTATGACACCAGTGTGGTTAAAGGCATGACAACTGTAGCCTATTTAACAGTGAGCAACAATTTTGAAGAGCTGTAGTGAGACTTTAAGCTCCACCGAAGAGAGACATGTTCTCTATCTCATTAGTGAGAATCAGCCCATCTGTGGCAAAAGTCACGGGCAGACGACTCGCACACTTTCACATCCTCACTGATGTCCTGGTAGAACTTCAGTGAGGACAGAACTTCTCACTGCTCCCTTCCTCTATCTGTGTAGAAATGTACACTTATGCATTTGTGTGTGTATTCAAATGTGCACCCACACATAGACAGAAAGGTCAGGACTACTGAATGGGAGCACAGCGTGTGTCATCAACTGAAGAGAAACAATGCGAATGGAGGAGATGTGGAGGAAGAGAGGGGCTCAAACACTGCGGGCTGTTTCACTGCGGGCTAATCGAGGTTACTATTTTAATGTCTGTCACTTCCTCCTGTCATGACAAGCCACTTTGGGTTAAGCCGGTTCTCAGCTTAGCAGGTTCTCTCCTTCTCTGCAGCTACAGCACCTCCCCCTCCCTTCCTACAAAAGGTGCTAATCTGACTACCATCATGTGTGAGAGGGGGAGACTTGTCAACAGAAAGCACAGGTGTGTCAGCGTCATATCAAACAGAATACTGCACATACACGCTGCAGGTTTTAGTTAAGAGAGGGAACGAAATGAAGAGACAGCAGAAATAGGAAGACAAAAGGGGAAAGAGTCTCTGACCTTTGAGTTGCCTGGCCTGCGAGCCCCCTGGTTTAGAAGAGACCTCAGCCTGGGCTGCCCATGATGGACCTGCCTCAGCTGGAGGGATCTGACTCGGCTCCTGCACAAAGCACAGAAAAAGAAATGAGACAAAAGGGAATGTCTCACGGAGACACACAGTCTCTACCGGGGAGGAGTAGAGACCTCTGGGTTTAGAAGCTACATCTAATGACAATCCATTTAAACTGGTAGTAGAGATGGAGAGGCCATCTCAAATACAAAAAAACAGGCTTTTTCAACAACACACATTCAACACACACGTTCCTTTTTGCATTGTGGTGGTGTTAGCAGACACGGAACGAGGCACATCCACTGTAAGCTAATGCAGGACAAAGCAGTACAGACTAGTTACAAACAAGGGCAGAGCTGTTTTCACAATGCAGGAGTATTTGGATGTTAGAAGGAGAACAGTGGGGAGGCAGTGAGAGAACAGATCAAGTACACTTTGGGCAACCAAAATTTTAAAAAGATTAGAATTCTGAACCCACCCAACCCAAGGGTTACGATCAACTGGTTTAAACTTTTTGGAACTACTTTGCGTATATCAAAGCCAAATATGCCACAAAATGTGCCCCTCTGTCCAGTGCAGTAATGATGATGATGGAGAATGTAGCCGTCTACAGGGTGCTAGAGTTAAGTGTTATCCACTAAAGGACTCAGAAGGTTAAATCCACACTGTTAAAGGGAACAGGAGGAGGCTGGGACAACACACCAGCTGCAGCTGGCCCGCAGAAACATTTACCAGCGGATCAGCCTTCAGCCCTCGGCGGTGGGGAGGTCTGCTGAGCTCCATCTGAGTCCCCTCCACCCACCACTCAGAGCTCATCTGCTCCACCACCACCTCTCCTGGACCGTACTCCACAGGTTCCTCGTTGTCATCTGTGCCGTACTCGACGTCAATCTCCACCCCGCGGCTGATAGGAGACCTCAAAGTCCGTACCGTTTTGCTGACTGGGTAGGGTCTTGGCGGGGTATGACCATAGCCGGGGTTGGCTGCCGCAGTGGCAGCCATCTGGCTCCTGAGCATGGCCTCCCTCCTAAGGCGGTCCCCTAGCCCTTTGAGTAGTGACGGTACTCTTTCCTTGCTGTTGGGGGTCGGCTGGGGAGGACAGCGGGCTGAGACCCGCCTGCTGGTGGGTCCTTCATATATATTCATGTCATCCTCCTCAGGGTAACTGATGGTGTCGACTGTGTCTGCGTAGTGCACCCTGTGCTGCGTCTTAGGCTTGACTGGCAAGGGTCCATGCCTGAGTAAAGGCTCTTTGGTTATGGATCTGGGGTCCCTGTTGTAGTGGTGATGGTGAGGGGGAATGTGGGGGTATGGGTTGGGCTGATGTGGGTGATAATGGGGGGCATGGTGGAGGCGTTCAGAGTCTCTGGAGCGATGGTGGCTGGGCCTGGGCCGAGGCTGACTGCGGTGGGCTAAATGCTCTTCTTGACTGCTATCTTCCTCCTCTGTCACCTCAGGAATGATGAACAGCTGCTTGGTGTGGGAGAGTTGTGGAGGCAACTTAAGGATCCTCTCAAGAACCTCCTCATCACTGTCTGGAGGCTCCAACTTGTGTGACTACATGGGCCACAGGTCAAAGCAAGCATGAATGGGTGATGATGGGATATCATATTGGTGAAAATAAGGGAAGTGCAAATAAAACACAGGACGACCCAGTGATGCAAAGGAAACAGAAAAGAAAGAGGAAGAAAAAACAAAAAGAATCACAATCATGCATGTTTGAGTATAGAAAACAAGCCAACAAATAAACATTTTACAATGCAAGACAAACTGAGAGAAATATATCGTATTTAAAATGACGCAGTGATGAAGTGCAAAGAACATTTTTAGTGTACTAATTTTTTAACCCTGTTAGCTCCGACAGTGTAGCCTCTGGGCTGTGCTTCTCTGAGGTGGTCCGAGTAGTCTTCCTCCTCCTCCTCCAGGATGTCAGACAGATCTGACCGGCTGTTGTCTGCATGGTAGTCGCTGGGGGGTTCCACCGATCCTCTGTTGTAACTCTGCAAATAAAAAATATTAAAAAATCAACATTCTCAAATAAACTATCCAAAGTTCATTTACATTTAAATTGCTATGACTCATTGAGTAAAATAAATACATTTGGAAGTTAAACAGGTTGCAGATCCAAATGCAAAGACTTAAAACTGCTTAACTTGCTTTATGGTCTTCTTGAAGAGGCCCTATGAAATATACCTATCAACTAAAACCAAATACTTATCGACTAAAGAAATATTTTCGATTATGGTTTCTGCCCTGTACACCACGTTAAATTTAAGACTGTTTTTTTAAGGCCAGGCGGAATGCACTTCAACAAATTACCCAATCATATAATCCAAAGTGTGATGGAAAACTAACGAAACAGAATGGTCTACAATTACCTAATGTTACATCACAATGTTGTCAGTAATTCCCAGCAGTATAAAACGATGACTCATAATGACATAATTGATTAAATTAATATAACCTGGATGTGGATTAACCACGATGCCTATTATGAGACAGGTCACTGTAGCTAGCAGTAGGGACAGTGCTGTGCCATCAAAGAAAACAAAAAAAAATGAATGCGCTGAGTCAACTATTTCAAACAGTACGTGAGTGTCATCAAATCATTTCTGACCTGCTGCGCCCTACAGATTATTGGCTCGTTGTCCTGTCTCAGGAACTCCTCTATGGACACCAAGCGGGTATTCTCTAGCTCTTCTTCTACCTCTGACTCCAGTGGTGAAGTGCAGAGGGGTCGGAGGGGGTTAGTGTCGTGAGGGTTAAGGAGGTCTGTCATCAGGGCTTTGGGTGGGGTGGGGATGCGCTCGGGCGTCCCGAGCTTGGCACTGGGGTCCTCAATGAACTCTGTGATGGAGGGGAAAGGTCGTATTGTTCCAGGGCTGTCAGTGTCTCTGCGCAGCTCCAACACTGCTGCTGCTGCTGCTGTAACTGGTGCTGGTGCAGGTGTTGGTTCTGGTACTGCTACTGCTATTGGTGATGGTTGAGGTGCTGAGTTAGTGGGGGAGGTCACATGAACCTGAAGAGAAAGATGAACAATACACTATTCAGGGCAAAACAAAAGACATTTGACAGAGCCGAGGGCAGAGCCACTGCAAAGCTGCTCAGCTCCAGCTCTGGAGAAGAGAGTAGTGTGTAGAGCCAGACCTTATGAGGAATAAACACCACAGTCACAATGGATTCTGCTCTGCAAATCTGCAATTTCTTATGGAAATTTGTTTGGATAATATCAATGATATCCACAGAAAGTGTAATTAACTGAATCTAAAATTTTGATTTGAAGGAGTTGTGACTCAGTTATGACTAGCCAATTAAGGTGCCAAGGTTTTTTAATCACCTGTGTCACAGCTACGGCTGAATGTGCTGAACTAACTGTTTTTTGTTGTTGGCATGCCGCATGTCCCCTTACCTGATGAAGTATCTTTAGTCTCAATTATCTCACTTTCTGTCCCCCCCCTTCAACTCTCCCCCTGGAGACGCCTACCTCACAGTTTGAAAACCTCTGATTCAGAAAAACAAACAGTTGTGGTGTCTTACGGTATATACAGAAGGATTGCAGAGTGAGGCTTACCACCGGAGTGATGGTGGAGACTACTGGTAATGTGGCCTCACACACAGCCAAGGCAGCAGCAGAAGACGGGTTGGCCCAGGCCTTCACATATGAGGCAGATGAGAGAAACTCTTCAGAGTGAAGAGCATGAGGAGTGTTGGCATCAACCTCCACTGTGAGGCCAATGATGTGTGTATCTGATGGCATAGAGCTGGGCAGCATGGAGACTTTGGCAGCAGAGTTCCCGTAGGACAGCGGTGAGGGCAGGTTAGTGGGACCTGCGGGTGGGCAGGTTAGGGCTGGCACAACTGGGGAGGTGAAAGCTGGACCCGCCATGATGGCAGGCAGCTTGGAGGGCACATTGACTGGGAAAGAGTCACAGGACTCCCCGTGGGCAGACATGGTGCGGACAGTGAGCTCCTGAGCTGCCTGCAGAGACTGGATCTGAGAGGGGCCCAGCAGAGCGCTGCCAGCTGTCGGGGAAGACACTTCCAGCACCTTTGAAAGAAGAACGACGGGTATGTTTTTAAATACCTCCATCACATTGACATTATAAAACTGCACACATGAGAGATAGCTATATACTCATGTCAAAGCATAGCATAGTTGAACAGGAAGTCCCACAGAAAGTGCCAAGTTCTTGCCTTTCTCTTGTCAGCGTATATGGTATATCCAGTGACACGGACTCCGTTGGATGTCCCAGCAGCATCTATAGTGACAGGCAGCCAGCTGATGAGGGCAATCCCCGGGGTGGGGCCGTGCTCCAGCTGGACATCCAGAGGAGCATCGGGGGGACCTGCAGGGAGCAAAAGCATCATACCACAGCCAGTGGCAAGCACCAGATAGAGAAAAGTTTTTCTGTTAATACAGGATCAATATAGATTCAGTCTGACTGAAAATAAAACAACACTTGGAATAGAAATGACATCCATAATGTGCACATGATTCTACTTCTAAAAAAATGCCATCGAATACTACTTAAGAAATTTAGAAACCATATACCTGCAGTCCCAGAATGTGGGCATGAAACTTAAGCAAATTTCAATGATCATTTAGAGAAATACAACTCAAATCTCATCACAAATATGCATCGTACAGGCCTAACCTGTATTCATGAAAACAAAACATTGTTAAATAGGATGAGCAGGAAAAAAAACCTCAATGCAACGTCAACATAAAATCTCAGATCTAGCTTCCTCATTTAAATGGAATTTAAATTCTTTGAGCTTCCACTCATATAAAATAAAAGGAACTTACAAATGCCACGATAGCTCTCAGTAGGAATACTTGTAGTGCAGTACAGGACAGAATCTGTCATGACCAATCAAGTCACTTATTTTGTTTAGCTTTGAAGCAGTGCATTTGTTGCCAAGGTATTTTGGCAATTCCATTAAGTAGAAGCAAGTCAGAGCAGCTCTAAAAACAAGCTCTCATGAATAAAGCCTCCACATATGTGAGAAGTACAGAATCACCACTACTGAATGTAAGACATATTAATTTGCATCCATTGGGTAGACATGTAGCTCTGCTAACTGTAATTTAGTTGAATAGTGGATGGGACCTCCTCATCAACAGTTCACAAATCTACTAACCAGCAGTGCAACCGTTTATACAATGTCAGTCACTAACACCAAAGCTACATGGAGAAATCTTTCAAGAAAATTGCGTTCTTCACACACGCACGCACGCACGCACGCACGCACGCACGCACGCACGCACGCACGCACACACACACACACACACACACACACACACACACACACACACACACACACACACAATAGAGCTTATACACATAAATGAAAGGACTTGAATAATTTTTTGGTTGATTATTAAGTTCCTATTTAGTTAAGGGTGACACTAGGATGCATGTGATTTTTTTTCGATGCTCATTTTTGATGGAAGTCATCATCATCAGAGGGTAAGGGTACTTGTGCAATCCATTTTCTCTATATTTCTGCAAAAGATTTTGACCTGTTATATCGGACACGATCATGTGTATCTAAAGCCCTTTCCACACAACTCTGCATAATCGCTACAATAAAGGCTTGCCTTTACACCACCTTTTTTTTGTTCACACTAAAAACAAGCAGTGCTGTTAAACTCTCTGACTGTGAACACCATCAGATTGACACACCCCTGTTCCGTGGCGCTGGCTTTTCCATTCAGACAGACTTGAAACTGTTAGCCCTCTCCGCATCTGTAACTTTCACACAGTGAGGTGGAGTATCAGTGCATGATTCCCACATTTAAAGGGGCAGTGTGAATGGGGCTTATGTTTGCCCCAACTATTTTAGTATTTATTAATCTTTCAATCACAAATCCAATAATAAATACCGAACTTCTAGACTGCAAATTAGAATGGAGAATAATGAATCATATTAATTCATGACCTGCAGACTATGTGTGAATGTAGTTGGCATGGCACCTTTAAAGTATATCTGTTGCTAGATAAAAAAGTAAATCCTGACCTGCCATCAGTGTGGTGAAGGTGATTGTAGCGCTTCTGTGTTCACGCCGCTCCACAGGTAACTCCCATGGTGTGCGGTGCGGCCGTGCCTCCACTTTGACTGTGTACTGCAGACTGGGCAAGAGGTTATTGAGGCACAGCGAGTAGCAGCCAGCCTTTACCAGCTCACACTCCTCCTCATTCAAAGACACAATGTGCACATAGTTACTGTTGCTGGGCAGCCAGGTCAGGTTGGCAGAGGTGGCGGTGATCCTCTCCACGCGCACCTGCGTGGGCGCCACACAAACGTCCCGACCGACCAGCAAGCTGCAGCGCAGCTGGTCTGAGAGGCCTTTCTCTGTCAGGCTTTGTACTGACACACGGTAGGCCTTGAGGTTAATGTCAAGCCGCTCCAGCACCGCTTTGGTCTGAGAACCGAAGGGCACATTGAGCCGCAGCTCCTGGTCCACATACACATTATAGCTCCACACATTGCCCCACCCAGCCGGCACCAACGGAGGGTCCCAGCCGATGATGATGCTCTTGGCAAGCTGCTTGATGAGGGTGAGCTTACGTGGGTAAGGCACAATGTCCACTCCCACCTCCTCCAAATCCAAGTCCAGGCCGTTGGTGAGGGGGGCTGGGACAGCCAAGGCCGATGCTGGGTCTGAAGGGGCTGAGGCAGGGCCAGAGGCAACAGAGGCCTCTGTCCTTTCTGAGGCGCTGACGCCCATGTGGAGGTGATGCTGGTGGCTGGCACTGTGCAGGCTGCTGTCTAGAAGGGAGTTATGGGATATGTCCCCCGTCACTGGATGGTTAGCACTCATGACATCGTCATCCGATACACGTTCCACAAAGTTAGAAGGGACCAGCCCTCTCCGTCCGTCCATCAGCTCGCCTGTAAGGAGCAACAGTAAAACACTCAATACCAGGTAAGAACAGAAATATAAAAGTTTAGATGCAACAATATATACTCCACACTCACCTTCATAGAAGCCATCATCATCCATGTCTCCATAAACATAGATGTATTCTCCAGCAGTGAGAGGAAGCTCCACCTCAGGGTTGTCATTGGGGCCATCGTATGGATTATAGCTGTCAAAGATTAAGTTATTTTCATCACATATTCAGACTGTTGATGTAGTGAGTCAACTACTGTGTCAGTTTAATACTTACCTGTATCTTGCAATGAAAACCTGAAGCTTTGCTGCTCCTCTGCTGGCTGTGTAAGGTGCCGGGGCTACATCAATGTCCAACTCTTCTACTTCACTGGCTGTGTCCACCTGAGAACACCATGAACACAGGATGAATTGCCTGGACTGCTTACTAGACTAACTCAGAGGGATTTAAAAACACTCTGACACAGTAAATCCCCATAAGCAGACGTAGTGGAATTGTTGTGAATTAGTTTTTTTTTCAGTGCAACTATAACATTTTTCATATAGTTTTGAGAAAAAAGGATGCCTTCTTATAAATCTATTTACTGTAAATACAGATCTAGTTATTAGCTATTACACATGACTGCTCAAGGGAAAATTATGTGAACAACATTCTTGTTATATGGTGAGTTACTATCAATAACTCACTGTTGATAGTAATCAGAGAATCACCTTGTCACCATGTTTGGAGTTTTATTTCCATTCATGGTGGTTACACACAACACAATAAGAGAGCTTGTTTATTTATAGCTCCCTGGGAAACCTTTTTAAGGATAATCACTCACAAATACTACTGTATAACCTTCATAATCCACGGTGTCGAGTGGATTATCTCACTAAATATGAGCTTTATCGAACTGTGTGCAGACGTGAGATGAGATTCAAGGACTGTCGACCTCTATGTTATGCGAAACAAGACACTGAAATTTTGGAGATATGGCACAAGAAAAATATTAAATCATGGCAGCAGATCCAAAGAATGAGCAGAGGGAGCTCTAGCATTGTGTACTCGCACGAGACGACAGAGAGGTTAAGGAGGGCTTTTTAATCTATCAAATCCACACAATCAATGTGATCGTGCGTGGCGGTCTTAGTAATCTTGATGAGCAATCTGCCTGTCTATGTAGAAACAAAGAAAGCAGAAGAGCTGCAGGCAGGAGTCATGTTATCACAAACCTACACACAGGGCTTCACATTTACACTAACCCATTTTGCCAGCAAGTATGTGCAAGTATAAAGTAAAAAGATGATATTAGGTTGAGTGGTAGGTTTGAAAATGTGTATAGTCAGAAATGTGGACTTTGATGCTGAATAGACCTCACAAATCCAAATGACTTTTAAGGCCCTAATATTTCTAAAAATGCATTAAAGACTTTTTAAGAACCTACAGACACCCTAAAACCGTTTTATATTGTGAAAGGTGGTATATATGCTAAAGAATGACCAGCATTGCCTCTTCTTATATGCAAAGTGCATATCATGGACCATTAAGTACATTCAACTTAAGTCAATTTAACTGAAAGCAGAAGTAGTAGCTATATTATATAATCACAACCAGCGCTGTGTTGTCAAAATTATTAGACTGACGACTGAGCCTATGGTGCACTGATGAAAGCCCTTGCATTTGCTGTAATCCTTAAGATGTACACTGGGAGCTGGTGGTGACTTTCCTGGAAAATATCACAAACGGTGCACAGTTTGTGATGCGTCGGCCGCTGAGAGTAGGTGGTTCGCACGCAACCGAACAGTTTTGTTTGTCCTGGTCTCTTCTAGCATTGGGAGTAATTGCTTAACGTTGTCATGGTCGAACAAACGAAAGAAAAGACCTATAACAGCGGACGATGAAACTTTAATAAAAGGTGCAGATCGCATTCATGTGGTGTTGTTATTGAGGCGTGGCAAAGCTGCCAACTGACAGGTGTCACACAGGTGACACTGGATCTCTGGGAAGCAGTGAGGTCCAAAAATACACAACCTGCCGAGGGGCTGCAGATGAAAGCTCACATCACTCACATCTTGTTGATTTTAATTAGTGTGTGTTGCTCCTGATAAGTAATAAATAAAGAATTGATTCTGAAATAAGTAACAAGTGAATAACTGTTCATCCTCAAGTCTGGTACCTCATGTGTTGGGCTTGATTTGTGTGGACTGAGGTGGGTATCAGACTTGGGGGTGAGGTGTGCGGTCTCTGACTTGCTGGAGGAAGAGCCTGACTTGCTGACACTGATGGTGGGCAGCTCACGGTGTTTGGTGACAGGCGAGCGATCAACCCTGGACAGCCCTGCAGCGTGGGGGGTGGCCCCCATCCGCAGAGCGGCAGCCACATCTAGCAGGAGAGAGAGAGAGGAAGAGGATAATACTTAATCCGTGACTTTAGCTGACAACACTGGTCCTCTCGCTGGTTAACCTGGTTGAGTCCATGAGCAGCTAGGTGGGTGAGGTCACTGATTGACATGCAGGAGGCTCAAGGTTGAACCTGGCTGATTAAACAGTAGAGGAAAAATCCTGTCTCCATCTGTCTGAGGTCAGAGGCCACACTACCTTGAGTCACACCAGCACTGTTAAGGGGCTTAGCTGGTTCACTTCCTACCGCAGCCCACGGGCACCGACCCTCATATGATGGAGAGTACAGACAGTGTTGGACTGTGACAGTGTGGGTGGGATGACAAGTTAGAACATGCCATGCTTTTTGTGACAGTGTCCACCACATATCATGAGTGACGGAGAGAGTACCGAGCGGATCATTACCCTCAGGGCAGGAGAGAGAGTCCCCTCCCTCGAGACTCCAGAAGGCTATTTCACCCAGGGACACCATATCCCATGAGCCACCAGTGCAGTCTAAAAACACATGAACAGTGTGGGAGAAAAAGCTTGTTGGATGCAAACAGTAGGAAAGGTTTGGACTAGATTTGCACTGATGCGGCTGCACCCTTACTGTTTAAACTACAAAGTCAACAATGAGAAATCCCTGTATTAAAGGCTCAAAGGATGCATCCCTGGCGGGGCAGTTTAAAAATGGATTTGGATGCTTTTGAAGGCATTGTGTCCGTGAGTGGACTGATGCTGTTGGTCCGTATTACCCAAGCCAGGCTTTGAGCCAGGGATCATTTGATCTTTTGATGGTAAGATGTACTTTGAAAATGAAAGATTGCAGGAACATTAACAAAGATTATATATTATGAAAGTTAAATATAGGTTGGGTAAGGATTCAACTACATGATTATCTTGAAACAACACAGAATAAAGCAAGCTGCTTGAATTTATATCTCTGTTCTTGGTCAATCAGTTGAAGTTGTTTCTTCAAATACACGGCTGTTGACACCACTGTGAATTTTGATGTACCAAACTCATTCATTTACTATTAACATTTTGCAAATAAGCACTTACATAAGACAACAGATGCAAACTGGCTGCTAGCTAATTCTGGTGCAATTGCTTTTAATTGTGAGCTGTCCCTGGAAAAAAGTAAAGAATAAAATACATATAATATATGAATGTGTAGGTAATCATTTTGAGGATATTACAAATTAATCAAATCAAATCAATTTATTTCCATGGTTCCATCTAGTTGTTAAGAAAGAGCACCATAGAAACCTCTCATGTTTAGCTTATTGTAGCAAAGAATGTATTATGAGCAAACAACAACTAAAATTCTCTTGACTACACAGGTTGTATCTTGGTGTGTGATGCGTGGCTCACCTCGTTCAGTAGTCAGGCCCACCCCATTAGTCAGAACAGAGAGGCTGGGATTGTTAAGGAGGCTAGAGCCAGCCAGGTCCACCTTCGAGGCCTGCAGTCGAAACTTGTCCAACTCTTGGGACAGCAAGCCAAACTGTTCGCTCTGGCTGCGACATTTCTCCTCCAGATCTCGTACCTTTGACTACACAGGTGCAACAGACAGGGAAGACACATACAGTAAAAACACAGCTTTTAGCAATTTACTTTAAATGGGAGAATCCACCTTTAAACACTATATATCAACATGTAATGAGTAAATGTAAACTTTCAGGGATAACTGTGTGATGAGGTGGTATAGTTTACACGTGTTGACTGCTGCATTTGCTTTTTTTTTTTAAATACATAAGCAACTGAGGAAAGTAGTTTTGTAATAGAGTCTGTGTTTTAAGGTGGATTTGGGTTTTAACACAGTCATGTGGAAAGACCTAACCCTGTGGGCCCTATTTTCATGGCAGCACAACGACCAGCACACGCAGACCCTCTTCCTTAAAGGTTTCCTAGAGAAGCTGATTCTTCACTTATTGAGCTGTTGTGACTGGCCAAGAGCATATGTATTAATCCCTACACCCTCCCATTTATTCACAGCCTGTGAGCTCTTTTTGCTGCTGGACATGCATAAACAAAACAAGCAGCTGTGCTCGGAGATGCCCATACTGTCTGTGTGTCCAAGAAGAATAGCACTGCGGCTGTCGTTGGGCTTGCACAATCAAACAGGGCCATGTATACTAAAGTAACCTGTTTTTCTGAATTGTCAGTGTCATGCAGAAACATCTTACACTATACAGTCTACTTAACTATGAAACACTGCTTTTATTATTTGATGTGAAATCCACTTTTAACACATCTGATCTTACACAGATGTGATTACTCTGGTTGGTAGACAGATATTTCGAGAAATTATGGCAAACATACTGATAATAAATTGCAGCTTAAGTGAGATATTAATAATACATTATTAAATGAAGTAAAGCAATATTTAATTCAGGTTTCTGCAAGACAGACAATGTAAACTGTGAGAGAAATATGAGCTCAAAACACAAATGACAAAGAATTAAAGGGTTCATTTAGCAGAAAAAGGGCGGCAAATAAAGCTGGGTAGTTTTCTGGTAAGATGGGACACAGGAGTAAAAAACAGAATGGGAGAGGTAGCGTGGGTTATGAGAAGTAATACATTGTATTTCTGTCTAACACTGCATTTGCTTTAACAAACAGCAAACACTACAGAAGTTTCTCTCAGCCCCACCGAGTTTCTATATGTGGCTGATTTCACTTCAGGTTGCGGTGGGAGTTTCCTGGCAGGCTGATCTGACAAAAGCCTCTGCACGAAACTATCTGAACAACATTTCCTGTTAGCTTGCACCTACGCACAGCCTCATCTGCAGTCAGTTGTTATCTGGCTAAACTGAGCAGAAACTAATACTCATTTACAAATAGCAATCCGACTCAGTGATGTGTTCGGTATACTGTACAAAAAAGGAGATAGTACCTGTAATATAGATCAAATAACAAGCCAGCATGATAAGTGTGCTAAATGCAGCTGTGCCGCACACACACACACATGCTGCTATCTGGCCTCATGTGAATTGCCTGATTTACACACACTTTGGTAACCTACTAAATTGTATCAGCATCAAATGGGCCTTTATGGCCACATGAATCATTTATAAAAGACTGTTTTACAGTCATCACTGCAGGGTTGCTGCTTTAAAAGTATAAAACACAAATTATGTCCAGAATTGGTTAAATTCTGTCAAATTGAAGGATTTAAATCAAAAGCAATTGGGGTTTTTTACGGTCCTACAGGAGCTAGGGAAGGGTCAGACAGTACCTGCATGCAGTCCAGTGTACTCTGGTTAGCAAAAAGATAGCACAAAGGAAAAAAGGGGATTCCAAAGTAAACACATGCTTGTCAAACAAAGAATATAGCAAAGATAACTTGTATTAATAAAGTAGAAACACAGCATTCTGCAAGAAAATCCTGTCAGGAGCCAGAGTCACTAGGTCTGTGTCTCGGCCCTCAGCAGTCAACATCTGCCCTTTGAACAACAAAGTACTCTTTTTTTACTTTCAAAAGCTGTTTTTAACAGATTGCAAAAGGCAGTGTGTTGACTTAGCAGCAAAGCTCAGGTTCTTGGGAGGGAGAGAGACTTTCTCCGGGTTTGAATAGAGACAGAAAGTAAGAGAAACAATGCAATAGGAAGGAAATGAGCATTTTTTTTAAAGAAGAGGAGCAACTATACTCTACCAGCTCCCTCCGCAACACAAGCTGAGTCAACTCCTAAAATAAAATACACACTTCATTTAGGAACAAACTCTCGTAACAAAATGCACAGTGTGAAAAACCGAGCACAGACGGCACACGTATACTGTCACCAAGTGTGGATGATGAAATCTTTGAGGTTAAGTCGAAGCTCTAAAGCTCTTTTTTTCTTTTTTCTTTTTTCCTTCATCGTTCAAAACTAGCAGCCAATCAGACAGACAGGGGCTTCAACTGTCACCGACTGTCTGGATTCATTTTGAATTCAAAGTGCGTTACACTCACACTGAGAGCAACTATAAATGTCACACAGCAGTGGAGAAGCCATCTGCTCAAACGGTTTTCCAGCCCCATGAAGTGCGACAAAAGTGGAAGTATGTTCTGCAACAGTTTCTCTGCCAGGTGTTTGAATAAGAATAAAGAGCCAATTGTGCTATGTGACTATGTTGCCTCAATGGCAGTGGTAGGTCGTAGGTCTACTAAGGACAGGGAGATTATTAAATACTTATACTCCTTTTGCTTGATGTTAGGGAGATAAGAAACACCTTAAATAATGAATTAGATTTTATCTAAACAGACAGGAATTCACTAGTGCAAGACAGAAATACTGAGGAAGTCTGAACAACACTCCTCTGCCATGGCTGAGTGATTTCATTTCCACTCTCTTGTGTGACTGTAATAAACACTGGCACCTTTGATTTATGTTCTGGGAAGTCATCCTAAAGTCTTGAAAAAGCAACTCAGGGCTTTACTGTGTGGCAATGAAAGGGATAAACAGTAACGTTTTTTTGCTGACTTGTCACAGTAGTGTAATACACACTCACCTCCAGCATCTGAACCACTCCCTCATGCTCCCTCTTGGCGAATAACTGAGCCTGATAATTAAAAAGACAAAAAAGTCAGTGTAAGGTTGTTTGTTTGCTCGTAAAAATCAAATTTACATCGCGGCAAGCTTCCCTGACAAAACTTGTTTTATTGGTGCCCAAAGGTTGCCTCCTGCTGGACAAAGCCTCCCATGTTCCAGCCTCAGGGAAATTAGGGTTTGATTTTAGCAAGACAAATGTATCTGTCAAGTGCCCAGGCTGTGGTTCTTACCCGCTGTAACCGCTTGATTTCATCCTGTTTGAATTTAAGGATAGCCAGTGCCTGCTCATGTTCCAATTCCAGCTGCTGCCTTCGCTCGGCGACCTCTCGCATATGCTATAAACGAAAGAAGGCCATTTTTTCAAGCAGCATTGTAAGAAAAAAATAAAAGTTCTGTATCTGAGCCCAGCAGTACAGTACCTTTAGGACCTGCTCTAGGTTCTCCAGTTTGGCACGGAGTCTCTGGTTCTCCTCGAGAACTGAATTGTGTCGAGCGGTCACTTCAGAGAGATCTTCCCTCAACTCCTCATTCTCAGCCCGAGTCTGAGAAACAACAGCAGGTTAATGGACTGGATCATTTTGTATGTTTTGTATGTATCACAGTTCTTGGATCCAGATTCATAGTTTTGGTCATCATTCTTTATTATTTTGAGATTTTACTCCACAGCAACATGAAACTTAAGACGACTTTTCTCAACTGACCTTCTAGATTCCCAGATCACAAAGCTAGTTAATATAAGTCATGATTCCATAAAAAAAATGTTTTGATTATAGCCTTTTATATAAGAATATTTTATGTTTTTTAACTACTCTATGACAGAAAACTGAATATCTTTGGGTTGTACAGAAAACAAGATATTTAAGGATGTCATCTTGAGCTTTCGACGACCAAACTAATCAGTTAAGAAAGTAATTTACAGATTAATTGACAGATTCAAATCAAAATAAATATAAGTTTCAGCCCCAGTTGGTGGGAAAAATTAAAAAAATTAAGGCGCTCAACACTGACCTGGTCGAGCAGCTGCGCCTTCCTCCTGAGGAGATCTGCCTCCTCCTTTAGTTGCTCATTTTTGCCTTGCTCATCCTCAAGCTGGCTCTCCTGTTACCAAACCACAAGACAACACTGAGATCAAGCTGAGGAAACGTCTTCAAAGTCCATTGTTGTATCCACTACGGTAATGCTTAAACCAGACTGGACTCCGCCAGAGACCATGTGAGAAGAGAAATAGTGGAGCGAGAAGATTGCTTACCAAATCCAGACATCTCTTCTGTCGCTTCTTTACTTCATGCTCAAGGTTTTCACATTCTTTTCTCTTCTTGCTCAGCTCACTTTCCTAAACCGACAATGACAACAAAGCAGAGATAATAACACTGAAACCTTATTTTGAAATCTAACATGGCTCTTAAACTACATATAATTCCTAACATAGTTTCATACAGAAAAACTAGCCAACAAAGAGCAGGATATACTGTATAGGAGCAATAATGTCAAAAGATTTGCCTTTACTGTATATTTTGCAATGCGGAATACATTGGCTTTAGTTTCCATAATGACCTCTGACACGCCAGCAATGAGGTATTACAAAGCTTAGCATCCTTTAATTATTCTAAATGCAGCTTACATGCAGGACCAGCATAGGAGAAATCAGCTTATTTCAGCATGGCCACAGGACCTCAATCACGTATTACCACTGTGACTGTGTGGGGGGAGGCTACACAACAGACAGGCTAATTGTAGACCACCAGCAGCTGACTGAAGAACTCATCAGTGGTGACACAGCAAGACAATAATGATAATTAAACTGCAATCTGTGGTCTGATTTGCTTGATTGTGTATCAGTCACAGCTTTAAAGGCTTCTAAATAATGTGTATCAAGTGAGGATGTTCTGTTTGCGTAGTTGAATCAGGACTTTGAAGCTAAATTAACAGCACTGATTGGAACTTAAATGTTCCGTCAGCTGTTTCACAGTCATTAAAGACACATTTCACTGAAACAGTTGATTTGCTGGGGCTCTAAGTTCATTTTTGTTATTGAGATTTTTCTCCCAGAGTCACAAGTAATGTATTTCGTCTCTTCACTTTACCTAACCCTTTAAACAACTGGGTTAAACAGGTGCAATGTATATTATTTATCTTTTTTTTTATTCCCGAAGAAAAAAAAACAAGATAAATTCATCAGCCATGCTAGAGACACTATGAGGCTTTACCTGAGCACCTCTGTGCTCTGATTTAAACACTAACATCAGTGTTCAAACATGCTCGCAACAGCAATGCTAACATGCTAATTTTAAGCAATTATAAATGTTTTCCATGTTGACAGCTGAGGCTGATCAGGCTGTCATTAGGTTTGTAAGTATTTGGGCATAACCCTAAGTACTGGATTGATTAAAATTTTGACATCAAGGATCTGACCTGATGATGGGGCTAGCTGAAAAGTGAACGGATCACTAAAGTTATTGAAATTCATCCTCTGGGCACCATTATTGGCTGTACCAAATTTCATGGCAATCCAAACGACAGCTGTTGAGATTCTTCCGTCCGGACCAAAGCAGTAGACTGACCGACATTGCGAGTGCGGCTAAAAATATGAGCTGCTTTCTTTATGAGCTAACATTATATCTGGGGCAGCTCAGTGTTTTCTCAGCTGATGTGCTTTGTCCTAAATCTGTAAGACGTTGAACTCATCTCTCACATCCAACTTTTTTCCCATGACTCATCCGCTCTATGAAGGATAGCATCTTAGTCTATGGTGGGAGGTTAAAATCCTTTTAACAAACCCAAACATGAAAACCTAAAGGTACATTTAAGCTATTGTCACCATGTTCCTCTTTAAACTAAAGGGGAAGGTCTTCAGTATGACAGTGCTCTGAGCTAAATGTGAATGTCAGTATGCTAACATGCTCACTATGACAAAGCTCACATGCTGATGTTTAGTAGATGTGAATATCTATCATGTTCACTTAGTTTAGTTTGTTAGCATTCTACCATTTGCTATTGAGCACTAAACACAAGAACAATTGAGGAGGATGGGGATTGTCATTAGTTTTGCAAGTATTTAGTCATAACCCAAAGTACTGTGTAGATGACAATTTTGACTGGATAATGGCGCAAGATGATAAGTCTAGTGATCACTTAAGTTATTACATTTGTCCTCAGGGCACCATTTCATTGTAATCCGACCCTCAGCATTTAAGATATTTCAGTATGGACCAATGAAGTCAACAATCCGATGTTGCTAAAAATATCACCCACATTCTTTCTGGGCTAACATTGTTTCTGGGGCAGCTCAGTGCTTACTCAGCTGATGTGCCCTGTCCTAAATCTGTAAGTCATTTAAATCATCGAAGACTTCCCACAATTATATCCCACTTTTTTCCCATGACTAGGTCAGACTTTATGGAAGATAGCATGTTACTCTATGGTGGTAGGTTAAGATCCATTAAGATCCATAGAAAACTTCATGTCACATTTTATCTATCTTCATCATGTCCCTCGTTTAAGTTCAAATAACTTCAATTACTTCCTTGTGCAGCCATATTGCAGCTTCATTTTCAATGTGATGATGAACAGCAGAAAACAGTAACTTAAATTATATACTTGCTCATTCCCCTCAGAATGTTGCAGCTTTAATTAGGACTTCCTTTTAATCAGGAATTTAAAAACAGCACATTACTTCCCACATCACATTAATTTTGACTGCTTCTCACTATCTTAAATTTGCACTCCCAGCTGACACATCAGTGAGAGTACAGAGGGAAGTGCAGGCATGATCATAATGGACACAAATCAGTCATGACAACACAATAATTGCATGGTTCAGTGATGGGAGGATAAAACAAGCAGCCTGTGACTGATATTTTGCTACTCTGTTATCAGTTGACTGCATATTGTTTGTAGTTTTTTTTTTTTTTTTTTTTTAATTATAGCTCATGTGATGTACCCTTGCTATAAACAAAACAGTATCAATTATTTTTTGGAAGCTCCACTTTACTTTCCAACAAGTCAAGACAGAGTTGAGAGGGAAAATGCTCTAAAGCCATGAGACCCACTAGTACAGTCAGCAAGGGCAATGTGCTACTGTTCTGCTTCCAAGGGACGCGATCAAAATAATCCCAGCATTGCATAACAAATCTGACCATAGTTTTTCTGTCAGAAGCGCAGAGCTAAAGTTCCAGCACTGAATTAAAGCTTCATTTTCACATGAAAAGTGGATCACAAAGCTAGAAACATGTACAATATGCAGTTATTGCTGCTAACGAGTGTGTAGGACTCTCATGAATGAGGAACGGACCGATTGGGAATGTGGGCCCATTAATTTAAGCAATAACAATAACTGGTGCATGCTATTCAATTATAGCAAATTGCCTGCATGTCCATTTCATACTGGAATTCAAACAGAAAAAACACAAATGTGGCACTTTAGCACTGAAAAAACTGATGTACTGATGTTGGTGTTGTTCCTGAACATCGTAATAAATGTTGTTCCAGGACCATAATTTCAACTTAAATTAAGCGAAAGAGCAACTCTCATTCAGGAAGCCGAGGATTTATTCAAACTGGAATATAATATACAGCTCCTTATTGTTTTTACACAAAGATCAATTATCATTTTCTGCGTCTTTATAGTTTTCTGTCTCTGTTTGGTTAGTTTTAGGTGAATAAAATACTTGCTTAGCTTTAGGCAACAAAAATACTTGAATACATTCAGGTACCAAAAATAACTGGTTAGGTTTATGAAAACACAGCTTGAGCTAAAATAGACCCTTTCACAATGTTAAACACATGTTTTATAACTTTCTGGTCTTTTTCCATGACATTACAAAAACATGACTGGTCAGTTTCCATGATGTCCCAGGAGTAAAATTAATTATGATGTTAAAGGGACAACACCAACATGGCAATACCAGATAGTGAGTACTACTAGATGCTCTCACCAGAAACTGTAGGCGCTGCTCCTCTGTGTGCTCCTCCTGATGGGAGGGGGTCGGGCTGAGGCCCGGTTGGGGCGTCACTCGCAGCCCCGACTCCTCCTCCGCTCCGGGAGTCTTCTCACACCTGGATGGAGCTTCATCTAATACCACACACGGGGTCCCTCCTACAACCTGACAGAGACAAGGATAAAAATGGTAAATGGACATGCATTTATATTGTGCTTTCACCTTCTTCTGACCACTCAAAGCACTTCATACACTGATGGTGTCACATGGTGCCGACCTGCAAATCAGGAGTAATACACTACTTCTTAACCAACGTGCCCTGTGATATTTCTTTGCTCAGCCATTCACACACACTCACACACTGATGGAAAAGGGAGCAATTTTGGGTTCAGTTTCTTCTTCTGTCTCGGACATGCACACAATGGGCATTATCCATTCAACCAGTCATTTTACAATTACAGAGGTAATCTTAAAAAGTCAAGATCCAAAAAGGTTTTAACCAAAAAGCTTCTGTTTTCATCTTTAAAACATGACCAACTACTGAGAAGAGAGGAAATATATGGCTGCTATACTGTACAGTAGCTCGTCACATTACACCCCCCACTGTGGGTGAGGGATTAGCAGCAAGCCTCCTTCCCAGTGGTCCGACTACAATCAATAAATAATCCAGGTGGAATCCCTGCAGCCTGTAACATGACTACAACACATTAGCAGGAAGCCTGTCCTTTCTAATTGGATGGGCTGTAGCAACTTGTTTCACAGTAGGGCAGTTTTCTTAACTAATTATTGTTGTGCATTCATCTTTATAAATTGTATGATTTTTCTAAATTGGATCCAGGTAGGGGACAGGCTGACATTGGTTAAAGGTTAAGAGTCGGGAATCAGTATCTAATTTTAGAGCAAACCTACTTATGCTCAGAGTAGAACTGTGCTAGTGCAGCCAAGGCCATGACCCAATAACAGGATCAAAGGCGCTCTGCCACGTGCTGCGAAGGGGATCTCTTCTTTACACTCTCCTCTTTTTTACATTGTTAGTAACTAAAAGGCACATCAGTCTAAGCTTCAGACGTAAGAGTGATTTATGTATATACTGTGAAAGAGCTGCAGCGATTAATCTATCTTTTTTTAAATATCACTTAATATTTTGATAATGTCTTGGTTTGGGTACTTTTAAAGACAAAATAAGTCAAATTCTCTGATTCTAGTTTCTTAAATGTGAGTATGTTTTGTTTTCTTCACTCCTCTATGACAGTAAACGGAATATCTTTGGGCTTTGGACAACACAGGACATTTGAGGATGTTGACTTGGGCTGCAGAAAATGCTGGACAACATTTTCCACCATTCCACCAGATACTTGATTTATTTATCTCACTGTGTGACAAGACAGTTACTGCCTTGTGCTGGTATGGCTCCATGCATCAGCCAAGTTCTGTTCCTGAGCTATGCCACTGAATAATGGGCAAAACATTTTTAGCTAAATATTATGTCACAATGCATTTAACCTCTGACCTTTTGGATATCAGATGCTAGATATTTGTGGAGAGTTGTAGTGTTTCCCCCAGTATTTTCTGAGACTGTGGCGCTGGGGGGGGGGCGCAGTTTGGGTCATCACACTGTTATATTTATACTTATGTCATAGGCTACTTAGGGAATTTCATTTTTTTTTATCTGGTTATAATGCTCTTACACAGCCACGGGTGAAAAATAACATACTGTGTCGGACACAGATGCGGATATGGTTGGACGCCTGGAGAGGCGGGTTGGGTTTTACGATTGCCATTTTCAATGCGTCAATTATCATCAGTCATTATTAGCGACACAAATAATAAGCATTTATATTTCATATGAGCTCATTCATGTGTGCTTGGGCCCCCCCAGAACTCCCATTCCCCACGCTGGCTTACTTTCACTTTTAAAAATTGGTCTGTCCAATTTTCCTTCGGGCGTTGGTATCAATTTATAGCGGGTCAGCTTGGGTACGGATTGTAATTTGTGCTACTGTCGGAAAACGGGTCGGATGTGGTGACCCGTGCAGGACTCTTCTCTAAGTGACAATTTTAATCCTCTAGCTAATTATCAAGCTAAATATCCAACATGCTAGTTTAACGTCAAAGACTGCGGTGGAAGACGACGCTAAAATATTTCCTTTCTCTAACACTGGATTTATTTATGCCTGATTTTTTAAGGTGTGGCGGCTTTTATTTTGCCGTGGCGGTGCGCCACAGTCAATTACATGTAAAAAGGAGGAAACCCTGGAGTTCTATCCTATTTGTTATATGAATTCTTGAGTTAAGGCTAAAAATGTGTTTTGTGAGGTCACAGTGACCTTGACCTCTGACCTCTGACCACTAAATTACAGGCACTACATCCTTGAGTTATGGTGGATAGTTGCACAAAATTTGAAGACATTCCCTTGATGTGTCCAAGAGGTATGTTCATAAGAATGGGATGCTGTGAGCTCACAGTGATCTTGCCCTGTTACTTTTGGCCACCAAAATCTAATCAATTCATCTTTGAGTTTATGTGAACATTTGTACCAAATTTTAAGAAACTCCCTTAAGGAGTCCTAAGATGTGTCCTTCCCAACAATGGGACGGATGGAAAGACAGACAACCTGAAAACATAATGGCCCCAACCACGACTGTTGCCAGTGGGGCAGCATCATCAAACTGATTAATTTCTTTCCATTAGCGTCGCTCATGCTCAGCCATCCTCACCAAAACTCAAGAGGTTTTGATGCACATGTTGTACATCGCTTTTGTTTCACCATCCAACTGATTCATCCATAAGGAACATAAAGAAACGCAAACCTATTAATTTAGCAACCATTGTTACAGTTTGTTTTAGATTGCTCTATTCACATAACATAAGTGCTGCTCTTTCATGCTGTGGATGCATATGACACAATAATTCACCGATGCAATTACAGTGGAATAGCTGAAGGCTATATATCAAAACATCCTCAAAACATTGAATCTATCATGTTGGAGTAGAGATACTCTGGAGAGGCTAAGAGAGAGAGTTCAATCTCATTATAGTTTTAGTAGCAGAACCCAAACACAACAAGAGTTCTGACCTGATTAGAAAAGAGTGCTTTTCTTTTGGCTGATATGCACTGCTATCACCACAAAACTGTCTGTAAAAGCAACCTGGCTATAACAGGCAGAATGGCCTCTATGGAAGACCACTTTTCTATAAACTATATGTACCAAGAAAACACACTCCAAGCATCTTGTAATTCTGTGCATAAAATCACATCTAAGTTTTCTGGCAGCACACTGTTAAATATCTGTAAATGGTTGTTAAACATGCAGCTGCTTAATGCTGTACGCTTGTATTCCTTTAACACATAAAGCAGCTAGCATCAAAGAGGGTGATGGTTTTGTTGTCTCTAAGATGTATGTTCAAGCATCACTGCAGATACAAACAACCCCGATATGGGCTGATAATGCACTGATAACTGTTCAGCACCGAATCAGGGGCATGTCTGTGAAGTTAAGTGATTCCCTGGTTTATCTTTTGGATAGCAGACCAGATGGTGTTAGTAGTGGTGACGAAAGGCCAGCAGGAGGCACTAATTCCATTGGCCCCTGTACAAAAACGGTGCATTGCAATGAGGGCTTTGAACTTGATTTCTCTGCTCTTGATTCCAGTTGGCGGTCATTAAAGATCCCCCCACGTCCATCATCCATGCCTAGTGAGCCCAGCGTCCTGGCGAAATGCCCACTTTTGTATTTGGTCAGTCATGCTTAAGCCAGTCCTTCTTCTTGTGACTCTTCATTAGCTTGTAGCACTTCGTACCCATTGAGTGGCCTGGAATCAAGTGCTGCTACAATCTGGCAAGGTGGGAGTAACATTTAAGTGGTGGCCAAGCTAAGATCCCAATGCAAACCCCATCCTTTTCAATAATCATTCCCCTACTTTTTGCAGCTCTTTTCATGGTGTTAATTCTTAGTTTGCATTAAGTGAACCAGATTTAACATTTTTACTCCTACTACAGGTACATCTAGGAGAATCCAAACTTTTTACACCATTCCTAAAATGTAATTAATCATTCCAACTTGGAAATACAGTCAACCACCACAGAAGATGAGATATTTTCATAAAAATACCCATTGATGACACATTGCAATCAGTATGACATGTATATTGCAGGTCTTTCAAAGGAGCAATGCTTTGTGCAAAGGGAATGTGAGAGCTCACAATGATGAGTTCAAAGCAAACATAATCAGTGTTCAGGCGACGTGTGATATAATACTGACATGGTTTTGACGAATGAGCACAGAGGAGGAATATTATGTAATGTCTCATTTATACAATGTTGGGAGGAATAAAGGGACTGTCATAGAGAGCATTAGAATGAGGCTTAGGCTTTTATGAATCATTTCAAAGGTTTATGTGCCAACACACTAACCTAACAAAACTCAGTGTGACCTGACAAGCTGTGCATGCACCTGGTCATGGTGTAATGTGTAATTATCATATGGAGAATTGAGAGAAAAGATCATCTGAGTCAAATGCTTCAAAAAATCCAAATGGCGTGCCTGAGCGAAAAACATTGATGCATTTCAACATGTTGCAGTCTCACATACAGTAGCAAAACTATAAGATGTTCAGAAACATAAGTTGTTATTGCATAACTATTAGCAGAGGAGGATTTTTATGTAGTGTTACTGCATAGTTAGAGCTGGAAGATGAGGCGTTGAGGATGTGCATAAATGAAGAATGCCTTTCTGGGCATTCATGTCCCCACCTCACAGTGTCTAAAGTCAAGCCATGTCTCTGCAATAATACAGTCCCTTTCTGGTTAAGATCTAACAAATACATACAGGTGTTTAAGTGATCTGAATATGAAATCTCAATTAATATTTAGATAATGAATTTAAGAAGATCCATTTCCAACTTAATCCTGCAAAAAATTATAAAAACATCCTTCAGATCATCAAATTCACTTAAGACCAGTATAGGGACCAATCCCTAGCTGTGTCAGTCCTACTTTTAAAGGAAATGTCCATTACCTTAAACTACAGTATGTTATATTTCTAAAGGGTGAATCATATCAGAGCTTGAGGGTTTATGGTTAAGGGACAGGACACATTTGTAGCGTCCCTAAAGAACCACTCAGCCTATAGAATATAATGTAGTTTTAATAGACACATCACATGGTATATGTGCAAGAATTTTGCACTTGATTTGGCATCAACTGACTACAAATAGTCTTATTTTATTATATTATTATTTATTTATTTATTATTATTATTATTATTATTTTAAAATAAGTTACAATCTCTAAGAAATCATAACAAATAGCTGCCTTATGAAGGAAATAATAACATAATTATTATAAATCTCCCTCGAGGGAATAATGATTAGTTATGGTTCAGTTAATTCTGAATACATGGTTTTGTTACATTTTGCATGGTTTGTTTTTAAGGCCTTATAAAATAAGTATATAGCTGGTTCCTGCTCTCAAGTAGTCTCATTGGAAACATATATGAAAATGTACAATTTCTAATAATTAAACTGCTCATTCTTTTCAGGGAGACCTGTCGGTCCTCCGTGAAATATAAATGATCAACCGACCAATTAATGACATACACTGGAATGTCTGGTCAAGTCAATGGCCAAATTCAAAGATGCTACAGTTAACATCAGCTTCAAATATATCAGTTTCAGCCTTTCAAAGGACAGAATTCCATAAAAAAATTATAAGTATGATCGATAGCCCACACTGAGATATTGTACAAATATCATACCAGAATGTTTTCCTCATTTTGCACAGTATTAATATTAATGCCATGTCTGCACAGTGAGCAGCAAACTAAATCATTCATGAAAATTATTTGACAGGGCAAATGAGTCCATAATTATATTACTCAATATCTAATATATATATAAAACAATCTTTTACAGCTAACAAATATGACTATACTACATATTGATGCTGAATGAGGAGCTGGAATGGTAAAATCAGAGGAACCTCATATCTCCTGACATGTCAATGAAGTTGATTTAAATAACAGAATATATATTACTAAAGGGGACCCTTATTTACCAGTCAATATAACTTGTATAAGTTAATGTATAACGTCATTTTTAATAAAACGTTTACAATTTATAGCAATGTATATAAGCTTTAACATTTTAAGTGCATATCTGTTTACTATAAAGGACAGTCATCAATATCAGACTGTCATAGTGTATAAAGGTATAATCAAAGACATTTGGCATTGAGGAACAGTTCCAGCTGACTGAATTCTCGCTCACTTCCTACATTCACTTGTCATTTTATTTTAGTGTAGGTTTCCATTTAAATTTAACAGACCACACCTAATACAGGAATTTTTCTGTATGTTGTTTTGCTTGACTGAGTTATGACAAGCAGGACCACAGGTCTGAATGCAACAGCCGCGAACACAAGCATTTGTTTAAACTTTGTCTATCTATCTAACTGTCTATCTCTACATCTGTGCTCTTTGCAAAAGCACATGTTCAGTGTGGCATGATGAACTGAACTTCTTTCTGAAAACTGAAGTGTTGAATTCATGATTTGGGCTGTTATGTATATTTGCTAGATGTGATTGCTGGCCTCTCAGTCACGGTAAAAAAATACTTCATTTGTCTTTAAGAAATGAATGGGACTGACAAAAACTGATTTTAAAAAAACAGAACATGTATCAAAACACAATAATTGATGCAAAAACTATTAAAATATTAAGTACATACTCAATTCCTGCTTGATGTTTAAAGACAGACATATTATCAATAGCTGTCCTGATGCAGGATGCAGACACGTCTGCCACAGCAGGTCACTGTCTGTGTTTTTGGCTGATGAGGTCCACGCCCAGAGGCTCACCTCTATTTGCACCTTGCGTCACACAGAGAGGTGCCGTTGTGTACACCTCGCACTGATGTGGTCCACGTACACTAAAGGATCAAGTACACCTTGGGCCCATGCGTACTAAAGCAGGGTCAGATCCCATTCAGCAGGCCCTGAATGCCATAAGCACATTGGTGTAATCCCTGCAGACTACTGAAACGGGTAACTGGATCACTTCTTTTAAAAGCACCTTAATGGATTGGCCTGGCCGTTGATTTTCTTTTTTAATACGGAGCATATCGATGTCCACCAATCAAACGCTCTACCACCCTGTCACTAAGTCGGCCTGTCTAAATTCTACATCTGGAAGCTCCAAAATATGACTGTTATAAAACCGGGTTCCTGACAAGCTGCCCTTGACTAGGCCTCATGCATGTCCCGTCTTTCTAATTTGTAAGAAAGTGGCGGTCCATCACAGATATGGTTGGGATTTACTACGGATTTACTGAAATGAATATTAAAAAACAACAGCTATGAGACCTAAAAGAGAAATCCCTTTAGCTGCGAGTCATATTGTTACACTAACATGGGGCATGCAACATACTAATAATCTTTCAGAATAAGCCGGTGCTTTTAACATCTAACATAGATGCAACACTCACTGCCTTGAGCCAATTCTCTCGCACTCCCAGTTCGTCATGACACCGATTTAGTTTTCAGTGTTAAGTCTCAACTTTGAGTCCTGCACGGCTTCTGTCTCACATCCAAGCAGACACATATGAGCTTAGCCAAGGAGATCTACACCGTAGCACTGAGACAAGAAAACTCAAAAGATGACATACCCCTTTCGTGTGATCTGTGGCAACGTCAAGGCGTCTTTGGCCTGCTAGTTATCCAGAGCAGGGCGAGATAGAAAAGTCTTTAGTGCGGCTGGAGTCTTACCTACCACCCAAAACCCTCTCACCGCTGCCACAGCAACAGAGAGCGGATTACTGGACTGTACCATTCTGTTGTTAGAGGGGATTAGAGTTCACACAACATGGCCCCTTTCTGGGTGTGCGCGTGCCACTGGCGGTGCGTGTGTGCGTCCCACAGACGGGAGATTACCACAATCGGCATTCTCATTTAAGCTTCACAGGCAGAGAATTCACTCAACTTCTCAGGAGAATTTCACAAAACAAACTACAAATAAGAGGTATGTCTTTAAGTGATGTAATCTGACACAGATATTGTACCTTTAAAACATACCTCTCATGTACTCAATTTACTTCTCTATGACAGATGTTCAGTGGTGTCTCTTACTTATTTTCACAATTACAAATGTTCTTTCTGCATTACGTAACCTATTCATATATTTATGATATATGTACGTTTTTTTATTTAATTTTCTGCCCAGTGATTCATTCATCTTAGCATGTTTCTAAGAACTGAATGGAGAGAAGATCAGTATTACATGCAGAGAGGGTCAGAGAGTGTGACTTTAGTATCTTTGATCAGGCCCAAGTTCAAGACAGGGAATCATCTCATTATGGCTTGTGGCAGATTAGTATCGGGTCCAGCGACAAGCCATTATATAACGCTGCAAAATGGCATCCTTCCCAACATAAACATACACTAAAACTCAGCAGCTGAATTTTACATTACCACACGACATCTAGCTCAATCTGTACTGTGGTACCAACGCCACGTTTGAAAAAAAATGGTATAGTCTGTGTTTGTAATCACATACTTAACCTCAAATAAACTGAACACTATCACCATACCAGTTTTTCAGTGTTGCAGCTTTCTACAACGACTTAATTATGCAATATATGCATCATTTTTAGTGTCATGATTCTTCAAAGTCTTTTTGACCTTTAGTTAAAGGTCAAGATTAGAAAAATAGAAATTCAGCTGTTCCAAGTTCATTTTCACGAATTATTGACGGGTAAACCCTCTTCCAAAACAAATCAATATAGGATCACTGAAGAAGAAAATAAACGTTACTTATGTACCAGTCAGTTTAGAGTATTTGTGCACTTAAGTACCCGAAAGTGCAGCTGCAGGCTATTAGTAAGATGGCTGTTGTTTTCTTTTTTCAATAGGCTCCCAAAACGACTGGGAGATCCCACTTTTGATTTCAGTGATCAGAACTGATTGATCATTTTGATAGATTTTTCATTTAAAATCCCAACCAATACATCCATAATAATTTGGATCTTTTTATCTTAAAAACTACACAGCAAGGGAATTTGTTTAACCATTTATCTTTTGCTCTCACACTGAAAGTAACAGTTGCTTTGACGTCATCAGCTTTAGTGAGCATATACACAGTTAACTTATTAATGTAGCTTGGGACCAACAGGGGTCAGTGTAGAGTTGTGTTCTGATATGAGGGGATGACTACCTTCTTTTCCCCCTCCCCCTCCTCCTCCTCCTCCTCTTCCTCAATTTGCCCACACTTTTCTGGGCCACTGGGGTCGGGACTGTGGTTGTACTGCTGACTGGATGATGTGACCGACAGCTGTCTCTGGAGCCGCAGAACCTCCCTCTGAGACTCCCTGAGAAGCCTCTCGAATTCCACTCTGCCAGATGGAACAGGGGAGCCCTGCACAGACACAAGCATCAAAGGCGGCTGTAAAACAATAACGTCATCAAATTTGGACAGTATTGTTGTGAATAAACAATTTCAAACTACATCCCATGTACTTATCTCAATTAAAGACTGATAATCTCAATCAGTAATATATATACTCATGTGCAATTTGATCTAAAACTGGCCTAGACCTCTCTGTGCAACTTAAAACAAACTTCAAAACAATCTAAAATTCTGTTTACTAAATTCCTATGTATTAAAAAGTAGAGAACATGGGGGGGGGGGCACTGCATAACTTAAAGGAGAACTTCGATCGATTTAAACATGCAGCTTCATTGCTCAAGCTACCCTTGACTTGCCAGTACCGAAGACGCGAACAAATTTGGTCCAGCCATTACAGAGCTCCGTGAACTGAGATGTAGCATTGAACGCTAACAGCATGGGGTCAGAACTTCACGCTGTGTTTTAAGCATCTTAACATGCTCCACATCTCACACCAAAAGTTATGCAACATCAGCAGACACCTTAGCACACAGCACTGTAGCGTGTATGACTCAAAATGAATAAAAAAGTAGTTAAAATAGTGTGTTTGTGCAAGCAGCTACTTACCTGTTTGTTGACATCCGTGTGTTCCGGTAGCTAGACCAAACTAGCATATCCATCGAGCGTGCACTTAACAGGCTAAACAGGCTATTGTAAGGCTCATGGCTCATGACAGGCTGTAACATGGACATGTACATTATGAACATAAACACGAAAATGCTGGAATACGTTTCCGTCTCCGCCAGTGAGGGAGTAAGTGCACGCTCGACGGATTGACTAGTTTGGTCTAGCTACCGGAAGACACGGATGTCAACAAACAGGTAAGTAGCTCCTTGCACAAACACACTGTTTTAACTACTTTTTTATTCAGTTTGAGTCATACACGCTACCGTGCTGTGTGCTAAGGTGTCTGCTGATGTTGCATAACTTCTGGTGTGAGATGTGGAGCATGTTAAGACGGTTAAAACACAGTGTGAAGTTCTGACCCCATGCTGTTAGCGTTCAATGCTACATCTCCGTTCACGGAGCTCTGTAATGGCTGGACCAAATTTGTTCGCGTCTTCGGTACTGGCAAGTCAAGGGTAGCTTGAGCAATGAAGCTGCATGTTTAAATCGACCGAAGTTCTCCTTTAACACAACAACATGCAGTAAATCTGATACGAGGTCATGGATATAAAAATATCTGAGCCATCTAATATGGACAAATTTAAAATTTTCCATTTCAAGTTCAAGTCCTATTAAAGACCACTTATTAAAGACCACTTCTCCCTCCCTCCCTGTCACCTCATCACATGGTGAAAATGTGTTTCAGTTGAACACAGGTTCCAGCACAGGCTCCCTGGATCGATGCACAGGTCACCCTTTAAGACTCTTTATTCTTAAACACAGCATATGTTCATATTCAGAATAATGAGCTCCTCAGTTAATGGACCAGTAATTACAAACAGGCACTTAGGAAGGCAGCCTATTCCTGCACTGTCATCTAGTCATCAGCAGTGACGCAGCCTTTGTAATATGGGCTTAAGAGGGAGTTAGGATGAGTAGTACCTGTGTTGTCCAGCAGAGGGCGAGCTTGTGGCATTATGAGCATGAGGCAGGGCTGATGTGTATGGTTAGAGGGAACAAATCAGGGAGCACAGTTCAATGAGGGCTAAGTAAACTAATTGTGTTATGAATACCTTAGTGGTGCCCAGCCGTGCCTCCAGCTCTCTGCACTCTTTCTGTAGGGCAGCGATCTCTTTATCCTTACACAGCAGTGCATCAGCATGTTGGGCAAGGTCACGAGCTCGCTGACGGGCAAAAGCCCTCTTGTACTGTTCCACTGACCCGGGTCTCATCAGTGACGGGGAGTTCACCTTCACAAAAGTGAGAAGGAAGTATGTATTAATCACCAGAAAGGAGAGCAACTGAATCATGGGTAATGTAGGTGCAAGGTTTTGAAAGGAGGAAGAATGCGTGAGATAGAAGGAGCAATATCTCTGGTTCTGATGTATTGGTTTTGATCATTCGTTTTTAAACTGTCCATAATGAGTCAAATGGAGTGCAATGACAGTGGACTGTTATTTAAATCCTGGCACCCACTTTACCCACAATTCAACCTAGTTACTGTATGACATCACTGAAGGTAGTATATCAGATTACATGCAGCTTCCTCCAGAGCCACAGAAGCTTTTATAGTACTTTTTTCCCTTACGTAGTACTACTCCTCAAGACCTGTAAACACACATTAATGTGTAAAATAGGTGGAGCTATGCTTTGAGAACACATTTCATGTAGTTCTACTGTCAAGCTTCTGAGCAAGGTGCTCTCAGTGTTTTGTGAGGAATTTCTGGCTCACACTTTGGCTATAAGCAATGCCAAATAGAACAGCATGCTAACTCACTAACTAGCTAAGCCATCTTTGATTAGATTCGATCCACAACAGTTTTTTTTTGGGAAGTCAGAACTACATCGCTTTGCCCTTCAGTGAGCAGCAGGAGGTGAGAGGAGGAGGAGGAGGAGGGGGAAGGTCCCTCCCTCAGTCTGGTGAACAGGTGCACTCAGAATAAACAGCAGCCAGTGATCACAGCTGGGGCAAGGATAGGTGGTCCTTAGATTACTGTATTCTTTGCTACTGCTTTTCAGGAGAGACTACCACTACTTACCACTTTAGAACTCAAAGTCAGATATTGTGCATCATGCAGCTTTCATTACAATAGTATCTGAATCTCGTATGGTGGAATTAGATCAGATCTTATTATGGTGTTCGTGTCTCATGCCTAATGAATAACAATTTCAACATTAATTTGTAAGTTGTGGCAAGACACTTTTAAAATTGTACATTGTGCCTCCATGAGAAATAAAACTTTTATATTTCATTAAGTTTGGGTTTGCTTCATCTAATCTCTTTTTCAGGGATGTTTCCTGCTGAAAATTGAGTTGTTGCAGCCATTCTAGTGATGCATTCAATTATCCAAATAGCGTGCTGCTCTGTTTGAAAAAGGCTCCTATTCATCACATGCTTAACTATTCCATTCAACTCATTACAGGACTTCATGTTGATGTGCTGATGTGGACGGTGGTGCTTGATAATGAGGCAGCCAGTATTTGGGTCAGAGTGAGGGCAAGCACAGTGGACAGCGCGGTTAGCTGTGAAAATGTTTGTGCGGCGTACCACTTTGAGGTTGGCCTCCTGCAGCTTCCGTGCCCTCTCTTCCAGCCTCTTAGCCAGAACAGCCAGCTCTGTGTTCTTTCTCCTCAGCCGCCTGACCTTCTCCTCGGTCTCTGGGGCGCTGCTCTTCCGCTAAACACAGGGGAAACAAATATCATCATCAGACAATGCCGTGAATATTAACAACAATGCAGCGATGCCAAATGAGAAAGTCACATAAACAGTTATTTAGAAGGCTTGAAGAGAGTTTTGTATCGGGGGGAAATTCATAGAAAGAGACACAGGAAATTATTGTAAAAAAACAAAACCGAGCAAGTTTCAGCTCCAAACTGAAACAGTGCACGTTTTAAATGTTTTGTTCGCCTTTTCTGTGCACCTGGCCTACTTTCTCTGAAGCCTTCAGTCGAGACTACAAACCCTCTGTTATTTTTAGTCTTACCAGCAGGCCATTCTCCTCCCTCAGTGTGGTACAAGTCTTCTCCAGCTCATCAAGGGCTCGCAGCAGTTCAGAGTTCTGACGCACCAAGAAGCCATAGTCAGTTCCATTCTGAAAAACATACAACAAAGACAGATGCAGAATTTATCAACTACTGTTTTTTGTTTTGTACAAAAACACGGCGAAACAGAGGAGTATCAGTGTATCTGTCTTCGATGAAACTGGGATTGAGTTTCATTTTTCTAAAATTGGTTCAATCATGTTCCATCTCTGACTTACAGGAAAGCCTGCCTCTGCTGTCAGCCAATGTTTACATAGCTGCTGTCTAATGGTGGCCGACAGATGACAGCACACTGAAAAGGCTTTTCATTAGGCAATCTCAATCAGCCTAGCACTGGCACTCAACACCTATTATACCACACACTAACTCGGCATAAGAGAGATCTGCTTGCATATTGAGCTATGAGGAAAGGAGAAGGAGAGCAGAGAGAGAGGAAGAAGAGTGATTACATAAAGCTGATTCATAAAGTATTCAGGCACACCCATTTCTTTTGTTTTACTAATCTTGTTATTTAAGATACTTCATTCTAAATGAAAAAGTTGTGATGTGGTTTAGCTCTCCCCTCTCATCCACACTGGGTGAATTGGCCCAAAGCCGCTTCGATGCTGTTTAGCTGCTCATGTGCTTTTATTTGTTATTGTGTAGACAAATGAATCTTCACTTTACTTCTTGTCTAGCTTACTGATGATTGAACCATGACCTCATGGTTGAAACATTATCATGTTAATAGGGTCGCCACATATTGTAAATTAGTGAGCATTTGTCTCACGCTCAGGTCTGTTTTGTGCCTGCACCTTAGGGAACTTAGGATGATGGACTGTGATTAAAGTTGTTTGGTTAGAAACAAAGAATGGCATCCAAAAGATAGTGTTCATCCAATGGCTGCAGTCAGCTGTCATGTGCTGAAATACAGTATATAGACACTCTGATGGTTTTATAGTACTTTTATAAAGCATAGCAGTCCTGGGTGTCACACAAATAAGCTTGTTATCTTGTGAGCTGTTAGTGAAGAGACAGCTCAACAATACCGCCAACGGTCCATGTGGCAGAGAGTCAATGTGGTGATCATGACTGTCATTAGTGTTTATCGTCCAAGTGGAGGAACCCAGGAAGTGGTAAATAACCCCAATTAGTCTTTCATCTGAACAGAAACGGTGTCACCCAGCCCCTGTGATAGGGATTCTCCATATGAGCCCTGGGGCTCACTGAGAACAGACCTGGCACACATGAATGTGACGGCTGCAGTGAGAGCAGATGGACGGATGGGGTGAACTGATAAGCTGTAGGTAAGGGGACCATTTGTCCACACCTTCAACGCAACTGTCAACTAGACTGACCTTGCCTGTCTATGTGGACTAATTGATGTTGCTGAGAAAGGTTATATTGCCTCATTGTTACCTGTGGTCAGTTTGACGAGTGTGAGACAGTCTGCATGCCCCTACCTCAGTGTTCATACACATTTTTCACTTTTAAGGGTAATTTTCAAAATTTTCCAGCACCTTATCGGTGGGGTAAAACACATATGTACAGGAATATATATACTCATAATTTTTTTTTTTTTTTACTTTTTATCACAATTATGTACATTGCATTAGGCTGTAAACATCTGAGATTATGTTTCATAATAGAAAAACATTAGAAATTAAAGTTAGTAATAAAGTTGATAAAAGTTTTATCCAAAAAAGGCAAGCAACTTTGCGTTCTTCAGGCACAATTGCACAGAGACAAAGAGAGACCTGTGAGCACCCTGTAATTTTCTTTTATGACATACATTTTTATAAGCCACTCGCTTATTCATGAAATCTCATTATATTGAACGTGTCATCAGTCCAAATTGCATCAAATTCACCCTCTCCTCAGCCATCCCAGCAGGCTACATGAGTGACGATACAAACACACACACTGATTTTATTTCTCCTTGTAATAAGCAAACTATCCAGTCTAATCCCAATTTTGTCAAAGACACAGAGTTATAATGTTAAGCACATTCAAGCACTTAAACTAAAATCCAAGCACTTTTCAGACCTTAAAAACACAACTTTGAAATTCAAGCACTTTCAAGGATTTCAAGCGCCCGTACGAACCCCGCTACCTGTAGCCACTGCACAGACAGATGAAGGAAGGAGGAAGTGACTAAAGCCCATAGACTGTGGTATGTCACCAAGACAGCACACAGATGTCTCCACATGTGAAACACCAGTAGACCTGTTAAAATGTGTCTCCATGATGCTCTCGAGACCTCATTACTCCGCTACAGCAACGCTTTTATGAGACTAATCTTATATCAAAAATTCTGATGACATGGTGTGCTAAATCATGTGACCGTCATCTTGAGATTATGTTGTCATGGTTACAGCAGATGATGGGTGAACTGATGGCTCTCTGGAGGGAGGCTAACCTGTAACTTAAGTCAACACTAATGACCAGCTGTTTAGTAAACCAGCAGCTGAGGCTCCTGTGTGTTCATCTTCCAGTACAATTGTTATGGTAACACACGGACGTCCTCTCTGAATATCTAGTTAGTAAATTACAAACCAGTGCCAGACAGACCATATGTTTTAAAGGGTAACACCACGCAAACCAGCAGACACAATATTTTGAATGAAATTATTAACACAAGATGTTGTGAGGAAAATCATTCACACATACATATTGATATACAAAAACTTGCATATCAAAGTGGCAGAATTTTAATTGCAATGCAGATCTAAAGCAAAATCACTCAGTTGTGGCCAGACGCACAGCTGTTCCCCAAAATAAGTGCATGTTTTATTAAATGTCCACTACTATCTAAAAGAAGCTGTAAAAAGTCACAGCAAATAAATCATCAGTATTTGTCACTGTAGGCTAAAAAAGGTGCTGGTGATGACATTTATTATCAATACAGGCATTGAGTCAGCAAGTATATTCTCCTTAAACTTGAATGCTCCCTTGGAACATCTTGGAAGCAACAAAGATACTGTAGGGCAACATTTCATCTTACAATTTTGGTTAAGCGTGACTGCACCTCATGTATTTGAAACTACCTCTAAAGCCATTATACCAATTCACATTTAAATTTCACCTTGAGACTTGTTTGAAATCTATCTCTCTTTACGGTCTGTATTTTCCCTGCAGCAGTCATATAACGTATTTACTATATATATATAGATATATTAAGGTACATAGAGAAACTGCACACAAAAGTGTATGGTCATAAAAATATACTATGAACAGCACTGTGTGACCACGCTATTTCCTCTGCTGATGACACATGAATTTTTCAGGGACACCGTGGCGCGACTTATCAAACTGCCTTGGTTTGATTTATCTCTTGTAATGTAATGTTAGGATTAAGGGAACCAAAACATCTGGTAAATTCTTACCTCTGTTAAATACAATAGAAAAACACACAAAAACTATTCACTCCTGCTGTAACTAACAACTTAAAATAAAATGACATTGTATACTTTTTGAAAAAGGTTCTTCAAGACAGGCTTAACTTGAATACCAGAGAGTCAGAACATAAAGCCACCAGCTTAAATGAGGAGCAGAAAGGCTCTTTGCCCCGACAAATTTTGATTTGCTACATACTGAATTTACATTACAGTTGGGACACATCATGCTGCGCTGTAAGCAGTCCGACCAAAAGGAATGACACAGGAGAGGCAATTTTCTAAAACACAGGAATTGTACAATTAAAGGTCCCATATTATACAGTTTTTCATCAATTTCACACAGCTGTCAGAGATCCAACAACTCTGTATTCGATATGCATTGCCCCAAACCCATCCATGTTCCTGAATTCCAGCTGTCTAAAAGTCTCTCTGCTGCGCTCTATTCAGAGCAGTCTGTTTCTGTGCCTGCACCTTTAAATGCTAATGAGCTCCGTCTGTCAACGCCTACTTGGGGAGCCCTTCCTGCTAGTCACTCTCAGGGACAGGAAGCCCCTTATGCTAACGGTAGCACGCGCTAATGTTTACGGTGTAACCGAACCAGTTTGACCCAGAAGGAGAGGCTCCTGAAGTAGTACAGACTCTGTGGCTGCAGCAGGACGTTTCAGAATTGTTAGTGTGTCTGAATAATGTTAGTTTGTTTGTATGTGTTTTTACAGTTACTACCATGTAGCTAATGGCTAACAGCTAGCTAAAGCTGTGTTTGTCTCCAACACAGTCTCCAAACTCTTGGACACTGTTCGCTTCATCTCTGTCTCCAGTCTGCACGTGTTTCCAGAATTTTTACTGTGACAACAAAGCTCCCTCGTAATATTATTAACATTAAACTTGCTTCAAAAGCCATTGCATAGCAGACCGAAGCGGAGCTAACTAGTTAGCCAATTTCCAGCTGACTTCACCAGACTCGTCGGCAATGGTAAATACTATCAAACCGCGGTGACACTTATCGGTGGCTCGGGTGCTGTTGCTGGGTCCGGTACGGTTGGGACTGATCCTTTTACGAGGGTCAGTTTCGAGGTAAAGCCAGCTTTGTACTGACCCTCGTTACTGAAGCAGTCCTATGTGAAGTGGTTAGCACACACATACAAGCTAACACGAACCGCACCCTGCACGTTGTCGTTAAAAATGAAACACAACCACTGTCTCTTCTGTTGTTCTGTAGCTGGGACAGAATATAGACAGTTATGTTGATTATTACAACCAACAACAGAGCAATTCGCGTGTCTAGCTCTGAGCGACAACGTTGCGAAACACTGCTGTCTCTCCGCTGGACACACCAAACTTCACCTCGGGGATGAACGCCCCCCTCTCTGTTATCTCCTATCACCGCGCAGAGGAGGCGGGCCTATGATAATGACTCCTTTCGTTACATAACGAAAGGAGCAGACTCTGAACAGCCTGTAGGAGCGCTGTGTTACCAGTGGGTGGGCTGCAGAGACCATGCAGGAATCACTTGTTTTCCTCATTCTGGGAGTTGGCAGGTTATATATGTAGAGAGCAGAGAAAACGTGTTTTTTTATGTTATGGGACCTTTAAAGGTACCGCTTACCAAGAAGTGATGCCCATGGTGCACCTCATCATACTCACTTCAGTGTGACTGCTTCACAACACTTAGTCAGTCGCTAACCTTAGAGGTTCTGTAATTAACACTTGTAGCTGCTTGACAAAAAGGCTTTTCTTTGGGGTACTAGTTCATTTCAGTTCAAATCAGTCTTTATTTTCCTGCATGGAAGCTTTGGCTTGCAGCATAACAAAAACAGATATTTGTGTTAAAAGAAAAAACAGTAAAAAAATAAATAAAAATATTCAAGCAATCAAAATCAATTAAGTTAAAGTTAAAGTAAGGGAATAAAAAACAACTAAAAAAGAGGATGGTTGCATTGTGTGCAACTAAAGGGGGTGAAGGGAAACATGACGGTTTGTATACCAGTGGAAAGGTTTAAACATAAAGAAGCAGGATAAAATACTCAGTTTGAATCACCAGCTGTTAGCACAGCAGTAGATGTCAACATAGGTCTGATAGAAGAGCAAAGGAGGGTGGATCAGAAAACAGTGGGGCTTTTTTTCCGGGCGATAATAGTAAGTATAGTAATGAAGAACTGCAACAAAGCTCAATGCAAGTCAAATGTTTCACAGGAGGTTAACAAATGCAAAAAAAAACCTGAAGAATAAGATAAGAATAAGAAAGTAAGTTAAAGGTAGTGGACTTCACATACAGTAGCAGCATAGTATGAGGTGTTTGATGCGAGTGTGACCCACCACATGATGCCAAAAGCTAAAGGAAACAAGACACCAGTTACACTTAATAACACCACCAAGTGATGCTCAAAAACTTGCAGAAATAATTGCAGCCTAAATATTTTTTTTGGATTCAAGCAGAGATGTTATTTTCCCTTTTGTACACAGTGGCACGTAGAGAATTAGCCTCAGCTCTCAGATGAACTTTGTGTCCTTGAGAGTTATTTTGCTATTAGTTAGAGGTCTCAGTCGGTCCCAATGTCCCAGTCTTTCTCTCAGGAGGATGATGCTAAAGCCCAATCAATCATCTCAGAGGAAGGCCAGCCAGAGTGAACCCAGCCTCGGCCTGCCTCCATTCTGATTCTAATGCTCTTGGAGCTCGTCCATGTCTTGTAATTGTTCCCTGGGAATCGCACTGAAACACACCGAAGGCTTTTCTTTAGGCATGAGGTAATGCTGGCTTCTTACAAACTAACAACCACACTGCCCTTGCTTCCCTTTCTGCCACAAAAAAGGGCTGCAGGTGGCGAGGTCCACTCAAGGCCAGTGTATTAGCATTCAGCCAGTTCTTCTCTCTCTAGGCAGTGCTGTTTTCATATGGGCCTGGCTCAGTTAGCAAGGCAGATGTACCTCAGTGGCAGGAGGGCAGGGGTCTGCACACAAACGTCTGTCAGGAGAGCCTGAGCCTTTGGGCAGGGCAGACGGGCCTAATGGAGCCATCTCCCGACACTCTGTTTGAATCTGGCTACAATAACTGTGGATACAAGCACACACTCACACCATTCGCACTATACTTACACTGTTTATCATGTACAATGTAAATTTTTGTTGAGCATTTTTCATTTTCATTGTATTATACCAGTATAATGGCTGGCTATAAAATTGAGTATTAAATTTGATTGTGAAGCTGCATTTTATTTGGTTTTTTGTTGCATCCATCCATTCACATGAAGTGACGCAGAATTTATCTGAAATTTCAAGTAAGACCTTATTATGTAACACCAGAAAGGGAAACTGGATATTCCTGTTATACTCTTATTAAACTGATTTTGCTGTGAGAACTCCTGTGCAGCTGATAAAAGCAGGGTGCTGTGTAAGATATTTAGTGCTGGGAAAAACCTCTAAGGCATCTGGGTCAGCTTTTCATCACAGCGGCATTCTCTGGTTTCTTTCTCTACCTAAGAAGGTGAGGAACTGAATCAAACAGGAGTTCAATCACTTTCTGCTTTTCAGATCACTACAAAGAAGGTTACACTTTCCCGTAAATCAGCTTTTCAGAAAGAAGTCCTTTCACACAAACACCTGAACCTGCAGTGAACCTGAATTTCTTTCATAGGAGATGTGTCCTTGTGAAAGACACTACTCCGAATAACTGACTGTGAAAGAGACTGTACTTGTATAGTACTCTAAGCATAGCCAGTGAAGGACAAACTCTACCATCACATGGCTGTCAGAATTTGGCAACACAGCAGGTGGTTCCAGCACCAACAGATGTTACTGACACTGTTATTAAATGCAAGTGGAGCAATGCACTTTAAGTCACTTTGATATGGAATTAAAATTAAGTTTTAAAGGTCAAATAAAACAATCTAGCTTGAGTTAATAATGGAATAATATCAACCCCTCCCTTAAACCCTCCCTTCGGGGCCACTTCTCCAAATCACATGAACGTGCACTGCTTGACTACAGACTGCCCTGTAGCACAGAGACGCATTAGCGGATAGTTTGCTACTTTCAACAAGCTCTCTTTGCTCTTTGAGTCAAAAAATACATAAATAAACAATACAACAAATTGGCTGTTGTACCAGTGCGGCAGTAGTTACTGCTCCTCTCTGCGGTTGCGTGCTTTGTGCTAACGTTAGCTGTTGAACGACTCTGTTGCTGCAGCATCTCTGTCTTTGACTCAGGGACTGTGTGCTTTGTTGTGCTACTTAGCTCTTGAACAATAGTGAGAGCAGCACATTACTCGAATTGTTAACCATATCCAACTACCTCATGTCTCACTCACAAGTAAGAAAACATCTACAGTAAGTGTGGAACATGGTTATTAATTGTTTCACTGCTGTAAAGTCAGCATGTTAGTATTAGGACATTTTGGCTTCACTTTAGTTGCCATTCTTTTGCAACTAGCTCAATTAACTTTAACAATATATTTGTGCCAATCCAAAAAGAACCGTCTCTGGCTGAGCCACATGGAAGATTCTGGTCATATGTCATAGGTGCATGAGCAGAGTGTGTGAAGCTGGCAGATACATAGCTAGACATGGACTTATTGGAGACCTGAGCAGCTACAAGCATCGGATTTTTTCCCTTTTCTAGCATAGCATTTGATTCATTGTTTGCTGTCAGGGTGTTGGGTGATTTTCTATAAACACAACTAAAAACGCTTATAAAATAACTTAATAACCCCATCTTATTCTTATAACTGGGATAAAAGCGTGACATTAAACAAAATCGTCACAAGTGAATTGTTACTAATTATTTCTTCTAACAAGCTGACACTGACAAGACTGTTTTGTAAAGAGAGCAGCCTGAATTGCCTTTTGATTATCTGGGTCAGAAGCTGTTTCATGTGCCTCGAGGGGTCTGAATGGAAACAGCTTAGGGTTTTCTGGAATTTAGCATTTTATTGCAAGCTCTAAAGTGGAAAAGCAACACAGACACCATGGATGGATGAAATAAAAACAGCAGATAGAACCCAGTCTATTATAACAAATCTTCATATTAAATTGACCACTCTCAGTGTATGACAGGTTTTATATAGCTTAAAAAAATAAATGATATAGATAAAGACATTATCAATATGTGAGGGGAAATTAAAATTTGCCTAAAATGAGTTATGAAAATATTTTCTGAATCAAATAAGGTCTTTCAAAGCTAGAAAATTATGAATTTTAAATTGCTCTATTGTTGTTATCAAAACATGCTCCACTCACAGCTTCAAGGTGTTGTTTTTATTAGAAATATTAGTAAATATTAAGTTATCCAGATATTCTGATGATGACCCTGAGGGCTGAAAACACACGAAAAGAGAAAACCTGCAATATAAAGCTTATATCTTTGCAATATTCATTAGAGAATACTCTATTTGGCAAAAAGAAAAGCAGAAAAAATTCAAACAAAGAATGTTGATAATATATGTAAATAGACTTTAAAGACTATTAGGAAAGGAGAAAGGTAGATGTCACATCTTTATTATATTTTTTGACACAATAGGGGACTCTGGCTTAGACTTTCTAAAAATTTTAATAGGTCATTAAATATCCATGGACGTATTCTTACATATTCATAAGGTCTCACAACCAGATTATCCTTTTGTCTGGGAGCCACAGCAAGCTTCTGTAGGGCGTATGGAAATGTCTACAGTCTCTTTCACCGAAACACCAACATCAGCATGTTTAGCTGACAGCTAGAAATCCCCCACTGGAAGTCTCAGAGGAGACAAAGACACAGACATGCACATAGGCGCGCGCGCACACACACACACACACACACACACACACAAACGTGCGATTTGCCATTGTTAGTTCTTTGTTGGACATGATATTTTAAGTGGCAGTATTAGAGCTTCAATTTGTGCACCATTTCAGCCAATGTCCAAACAGTCTGAATTACAACAACACAAGCAATCACAGGGTCTACTATTAAAGCAATGCATCAATAAACCACTAATAATAGTTTCTGACTAAAAATGTTAAATTGTTTATCTATTCTGGCTACAACTGGATGGAAACAAAGATAACACATAGTAGCAACCTATTACACATTTGTAAATCCGATGGTCTACTGGCTACATATTTGAATATATGATATTGAAGCAATAAAGGGAATCTATGCTATCTAATATGAAATAAATGTTTTTATTGCAATGTGTGCAATGCAGCTTATTTAAAAGATACATAAGAGCCTGTATTCTTTAAAAAAAAAAAAGAAATTCAGCTGCTAAAATATAATACATATGAGAGCTTCTGAAGTTGGGTTATTTCCATTTCCTTACATTTTTATCTTGGCTTTTCAGAAAATTACAGATTACATTTTATAAATGCACAAACTGCGAGTGCTTCCTGCTGAGTTTCATACAGTACCGTCGCTCAGAGGATTGGCATAAAGGATGCAGTCTGCTGAATCTGGAAATGTGCCTTAATTAATCCCAATATTGATAGGGGGGGAACCCAACCCTCAAACACCACATGAAGGTTGACTCCTGAACACAGTTTTAATTACCAGCAGAGGCAAGACATAGAAAAACTATAACCAAGGGAAGGGGAGTCCACTCATGTGTCCACTAATGGACATCAGAATATCAGTGAAGCGTTACAATTTAGAGCCGAATCAATGACTCTCTTTATCTCTGCTGTCTCTTACAACATCAATGGTTTTCTAATGGGGTGTTCTAGACTGCTCTGCTACAAACATCCTCACAAGTCACTAATACGTTAGGAATATATCTGTTTTGATCTTTGACTAGAGAGAATACATTGCAGTCTTTTTTGTTTTGCTCTATCATCATATACATCTCTTGTGGTTTAACACTCCACTTCTAATTTTGCCAGGGCAAAGAATGCTCAGAAATTTCTTTCAGCTGCCCAAGCCTGAGCTTTCCTAATTACTATGATCACTGTAGCAATATCCACTTTATTTATAGGACAAAAAACATGGCAAAGCGAATTGCTGAAGCTCAACCAAACTTTCCTCTAGGCTTCTATTTGCAGTGGTCTCACACAAAGCACAGAAATATCTTTTCAGCGATATTTCATGAAAAAGAACCACAAAGCTGTTTGTGGCCCAAGGTAGTTTATTAACAGCAGCTCTCTCTCTACACTCATATATAAGTCATGAAGAAGCCCTCTTAAGTGTCCTCTCAAATCCCCTCCTGTATTTATCACGACTCATCTCCCCCAGGGTACCTGGCGGTGACAGATTAGGGGGTCTCTCTTATGGCGGTGGAGAACAAAAGAGCCAACACAAGACACCCATTTGCTCCCCCCAGGGCGTCCAGCAACCTACCTCCGCCAACACTCATACAATCGTCCTCTGGGTGAGGTGGTGCTAAAATGAAATGCACTGTCTGGAAATGCTTGTTAGTGCATTTTCTCTTTCATATGTTCAGACACACCTTTTTCAGATAACCTTCATGTGCTGTCTAGGTTACATCCAAGTATGGGATTTCCAACCCTCATCGACTCATGCCACGATTTATTCTCATGTAGCAATGGGCAGATTGCCACAGTATGTGATGCCAGTCGTGATTTCACGATTAATCCAAGTTAAGAAATCAACATACAAGCCACTGTATCTACAATGCATTTTGACGTTAATTAGATAACCCATCCCATCAGCAAGATCTTGTCTCTACTATGGCACAGAGCTACTTTCTTATAAAACAAAATATTGCAAGACTGCCCGACCAACCCAGTAATTAAAATTCATGCAGGCATGGCTGCCTCATCACCTCACAGTCCACGAATAAAAAAATGTCACAATTGCCTGAGCCTCTAGGGGCTTAATAAGGCGTCAGACATGCAGGGAACATCTGGCTTTTAGAAAAGTCAAAAGATGAACACAAGGAGGGGTCGCCAAATTATTCCATTTAGTACAGTGTCAGCATAAGTGGATAGAGGGGAGACAGAATGTAGTGGAGATGATTTGTTTCTCGCCCGACCCTCCACAGGTTCAACCCCGAGAGCTTCAAAAGAAAATAACCCTTCATCTTGTCAAAGAAAATTGCATTTGCATACAAGCCCTGTCTACCCCCCGCTATCGCAGGAGCAACAACTTAATGTGTGGTCTCGCACAATAGCCACACTTCGAAAAGGTTTAACTAAATCTGATTCAACATTTAAAAGCACACTGGTTACCATAATGGGAAAAAGAGGCAACATTTGGCTTCATGACATGATGTTTAGAAAAGCAGTATTAAAGAAACAAAAACATGCACCCAAGTGTGTGAAGTTACCAGACTGAGGTTGAACTTCCTTTGTTTAATTAAGCTTTGGTAAAAACAGTCAAAGTGAGCAAATAACAAATATGGGCATTACTTTGCGAATTTCATTTTGCAGACTGGGCTGACCTCCAAAATCTACAATGCACTCAGCCAGAAATGAAAGTGCATAGAATTAATTGAAAAAATGCATCAGACCAGCCCCGTGAGGATCTTGTCGCTTTTTGATGTTGCCAAAAATCACTCCTCCTACTCAGTCACTGTCATCACTGTAGTTTTCCCCGGCAGCCAGCATCTCATCACCCAGAGCTCACTGATAAAGAGCCGGAAAATTCCCCTGGATGTTTCCAGTGTAGAGACATATTCTTAGTGAGCAGTGGAAAGTCCCATCCAAGTATCACCAGTCAGGTGCAAACATGCACAGTCATCGGTATTAACTGAGGTATTTAATGCAATATCACATTAAATGTCTGAACATGTTCATCACCTTTTGTAACTATTGTGCTTGTGTTTAGGTGATGTCCAGACCAGTCAGGAATTTACAGCTTATCGATGAGTTTGAGTGTTGGACATGTTGCGGAATATTGATTGGACTGTCCTTGACACTAGGATTTAACACTGACTTTACTTTTCAACACAATGAATTGGCTAGCACTTTGTTGAAAGGCAAAATGAAGTTAATAGGCTGACCCTGAAAGCACAGTTTAAGTATAATGGATCAACTAATATAATCCATTAGTAAGTTTAGCCATGGGGCAGATACTAAACATTTACAGTACAGAGCACGGGGCAGATCAGTCTTTGAGACTAGTATCTGGATGACAGGACCATTAATAAACTAACACTGACACAGACACACACATGCGCACACACACACACAGTGGGCGACAGTATAGTAGAGGACCAAGACAGCAAGTCTCTGACAACAATGTTGCACTTTTCAAATGTCTAAACACTTTTACAGTGTTCCACAACAAACCTTTACAAGTCACATTTAATAAATGAATATCTGGCAGAAGCACTCAGTAATGAAGGGCCTAAATGACCTTTCTTGACATTCAATGTATCAAAAGAAAATTAGTCTCCCTTTCCTTCTCCAGGCAAAAAGCATTTCCCATTGTGAGGAGGAACACAGGTCAACATGGGTCATATCTCACCAGCAGATTGGGCGCAGGACGAAATTATGCAGAGACGTCACAGACAGCAGAGAATGCCAAATACGTAGCAGTCTGGATGTAGAACTGTGAATGTATATGTGAGGAGGGAAAGCCAGAGATGCTCTATGTGACATTAGGTCTGTAAATTGACATTTATATTGTATTTACACACAATTCATAAACTGTTAGCCGAGACTGCTCGGCAAGGTGCCAACCTGCTCATCGGAGCAATTTAGGGTTTAGTATCTTGGCAATTCAGTCTATCAAAATGCTCTGACATACAGCTGGGGGAGATTCAAACCACCGGCCTACAGATTACTGGATGACCCACTCTACCCCCTGATCTACAGCCACCACAAACCATTTCCTGACATGTATTTACTGTATAACTACTTGATTGCCACTGTTCTCACAACAATTTAGGGGACGGATAAATTACCTTGTACCTTGTCATACTTTTGGGAAAACAATAAATGGGCTATACATGGGAATTTCTAGATAGATATAAAAGATGAGTTAGTTATCTCATCTGTGCAACTGTAAGTAATACTGTAAATGTCAAGGTCCCAAATAATTAGTATGTAATCTCTGAATCCCATATTTAGTGCTGTATATGTTGTTAAAGTGACACTCAATTTCTTGGCTCCACAGTTGTGACACATAAACATGTCTGACCCCTGCTCCATAGAGAATGTGTGTGGCTCGTACTAGCCAGACAGCAGACAGACAAACAGACAATGATGTTTGGGCTGCAATACAGTGAGAGACCAATACTCAAGAGATTCCTCTCTCAATGCTCTTATCAATTATTCACAAGTCATTACATGGCCAGCCAGTAAAACACACTCATGTGTGCACACATACATACAAATTGGACCTTGTGGCAAAAAGAGGACATACAAGATCTGCAACAGGAATAAATCTAAAAACAAAAACTAGAGCTGCAACAATAAGGTGATTAATCGGTTATTGAGAATTGGTTAGAGTCTCTGGTTGCAACTTCTCCAGTGTGTGTCCCTGTTTTACGTCATTGTAAACTGAGCGTATCCGTGCTGGTGGTTAAATAAAATGAGACATCTTTTCTTTAATGAGCCTTCGATATGTCTGTCTCACACAGCGGCTCATCATCATGTAAACCAGGTCTTCTATACAGACACACTGCTCTACTTTCAGTTCTCCCATAGGTGCAAACTGGGTCGGTGCTGACCTGTAGGGCTGGTGTCGGTGCATCAAACACCCAACACTCTCTGCATTCAGCAATAAATCAGCAGCAAAACTGACTTTTAATACTGGTTGTATCCTGCAAAATCTGACTGCACTTGTTACAGAGCTGCTTTGGCAGCATTTTTGCTGAGCATCATTTATGTCATTTTATCCACAGCAGGGGAATTGTTGACAGTGTTAAAGTGCCTATATTTACATGCTACAGAATCACAGCTGACAGCAGACTGAGTGACAAGCACTCTTGCATTTGGGCTTTTTGATGTCCCCTCTAGCTAAATGGACTGAGGTAGAGGTGTTCCTTGTGTGAGCAGAAGCACCCCAATATAAACAAAGAGAAGTGTCAGCCTTTCGTCAGAGCTGAAACACGCTTGTGGAATCTCCAAAGTTAAACAATCTAACCACATAATCCTAAGGCCTCTGGAAGAACTGTTTTCATTAACCCCTTTCACACACGCAGTCTATCCGTAGCCCTTTTTAGATAGGAAAGGCGGCACATTTGCTCCAAGGTAAGGGCGGCAATGTGCCGCCTTGTCTTTCTAAAAGGGAGGCGTAATATTCTTCCTTTTCCAAAAGCTGCCACCGGGGTAGGCGTAAACATGTGACATGACGTGAAGCACGAAGTTGGGTAGTGAACAGTGATAACGAATTTGTCTTCAAAATAAGAGCTGGAGTTAAGAACTGGGTTCTTAGCAGGGGGGCTTTTAATTTGAAAGTAGCGACCGGACAAGCGGACACAACCAAACAGCTACAGAGACCGAGGAGACGCTAGCATCTCCAGGATCTCAGCGGCTGTCCAGTTTCTCATCTTGACGTCCGCGGATGAAGTGATGGACTGACGCACAACAGTGCAGGTCATCGACACCTCCGCCCATCTCAAGCAATTGCCGGCACATTGACGCCTCAGATTTAGATAGCAATCGAGGCGGAAATAAGTGTACCCTCTGAGGCGGCAAATTGGCGGACCAAAACAGACCCCCAATTTACCGCCCTCTGTCTAAATCCGCGGAAGATGGCCAAATTGGCGGCTTGCTGCCCATTATAAAGACGGCTAATGAAATGTTTGGGAACATCTCCTGCATGGGGTCATGTGTACATTGGAGCAGGTATCTTTACATGTCTAATTTCAATTCTTAGAACATTTCAGGGAAAATGCTGTTATGGCTTTGTTTTGACCCGAACACTGAAAGTAGCAAAATTGCAGGGTAAGGAATATAAAGGGTTATGTTTGTTTGATGAAAGAGGCTTTTACATGGCACAAATGAACTTAACAGAAGACTGCTGTTTCTATTTCTCTGAAGTTAACCATCCAATGCTCTTTTGATGTTCTTTTAAATGTTTCAAATGCATGTTTCTGAATCAATTAAATTGTGTAAAAACATTATTTAAACTTCTTAAAGATGTCTTCTTTCGCATACACATCTGTCCAGCCCTGCCCTATCTTTTTTTCTTCTTCTGTTGAGTTTTACAGTGGTTGGCATCAATAGGTGTTGCATTACCACCATCTGTCCCTTGCCCCATCTATTCTGGCATAGTCACTGCATATACGAAGAGTTTATTATCCCAGTAATTTACCAGGAACTATAATTGAAAGGGGCTATTGGGAAGAGGCTGGTGTTAAACTCTGTATGGCAAAGTTACCAAGAACCCGAGCCTCAGAACAAAGGTCTTTCTACTAGTACAACACTGAACAGAGACCATTCTCATAGAATATCAGTCTGTGCCAGCCTGGCCTTATCATAGGAAGGGATCATAGTTAAGTACAGTCAATCAGGAATAATAACTGTCTTCAGTGGAGTTACTGAAGAGAAACAGAGTTTAGTGCATATTGGCTCTTACTAGCTCCACTCGGAATTCACGCTGTGTAAACCCAACAGCCATAACAGAGGCAGCCATATGGTACCCAGACAGGTGTTAAAGAGTTGTGATCACACAGGACTCCACAGTCAACAAGCGCATTAGCTTTCAGAGGAAGCATGCTTCTTTCTTCCAAGAAGAAAAAAGACTGACAATGACAACTGCTTCACGTAATTTACACTCAGACTGATACAGGTTTTCTATGGTGGTTCAGATGAAACTGCGGCCACTGGACTCACAGTGGGCAAAAGAACAGATTTGTACATTACCATCATCCTGGTAGAAAACTCTGAGTGCTGAGCTTACTTCTTTCTTTTCTTTCATAACTTACTATTTCAGCCAAAGCGAAAGGAAGTTGAGTGAATGAAATATTTCCATAACCTTTACGTGCCCTTATCAACTTGTTTGAAATCAGTAAATGCACAATTAAATTAATACCAATCAAAATGATACACCTGTTTCAATTCAAGCCATGTTTAAACACTGTAACTGTCTTTAGTCATTGTAACACATCATAAAGGTACTACACATAACAGATCTGCTCTTGAGTTAAGCGGACATTAAAAATAACCTCATACCACTGCACCAAAACTTGTCAAGGTGGTCTGAATAAGCATTCCTGTGTCCTCATGTACTCTGGGTCATAATGGATGGTGTGTCGAAGTATCCTCGAGCAAGAAACTGAACCCCAAATTGCTCCTGATGAGCAGGTTGGCATCTTGCATTGCAGCCAGTGTATGAATGTGTACCATTACGATTAAACTGAATTGAAAAGTTGCTTATACAAAGGAACGTGTTCATCTTTCTCAAAGGCTTGATTCCTATCTTGTCCAATCTTGTGTCTCAATATCCCAGCAATGCTTTAAGTTAATGATAAAAATGTTTTGTTGGTTATTGCAGGAAGACAGGTACAGTATATGCAGTATACACATATTTTACTTATAAATGTTTAATTAAGACCACAATAACAAACCTTTAAAGATGCAATATGTAAGAGTTTTATCATTAAGCATTCGTAATTTAACAAAAGTTATCAACAAAGTGTCAAATAACAGTTTTGACATGATGTCAAAGAAGTCTTCGTATTGTACTGCAGAGATAGCTACTGAAGTCTATCTATCTATCCCCGGTCCATTCCGGTCCAATCGTATAACTTAGGCCTTCCTGCCCTCGGTCTCAGCTGGGAGATGATTGCAAGCAGTGACTGCAAGAGGTTGCTATGTTCCACAAGAATTTCAAGCTTTTTTGTCTAATTAATGAAAAAATAAACTCACAAGATGTCAATAATGTAAATATTATTACATCCATTTCCACACACAGGAACAAGGCAAATTCTTAGATTTATCATCTTTAACAACTTTATGTCGAATACACACTATGGAATAACTTTCTGTTGTGTGGGCTAAGCCACACTGGATCATTTAGATCTGATGACTAACATCACCTACATAGTAAAACCAACCATCTTCCTATAGACTCCACTTAAAGCCCAGCTTATTCATATCGGGTTGGCTAAACTGATGCCTTTTTCTAGCCACAGTTTCACCCACTTCACTTCTGCAATACCTGCCCTCCATTTTCCATCACTGTTTAATTCTTCTTATATTGGACTACAGTGATTCATTATATTATTATAGAATGGCTTTCTTCCATATAAACACGCATATACACATGATACACACACTCATCAATTATGGGTGGTACTGGTGATGATTCAACAGAAGGACACTCAAGGTATCCCCACTGCAAATAATGGTGTAATTATGAAAAATAATCTAAGAGTGACAGCCCCCTCCTGGGAAACACAACTGATGACCCCCCACTGGTCAGAAATGGCCAAACAATTATTTCTAATACATCAATTAATGCTGCCTCTCAGCTTCTGTGGCCAAATATTCTCCAGTGGTGTGTGTTGACAGTTCATTAGGGGTTTTTACTATGCTGTGATTGTGGTGACTGAGTAATAAAGTAGTGGGGGTGGGGAAGACAGCGGGCAATGTTGCAAACAGATTAATACCTTGGCTGCATGATGAGATTCTGCCTCAAGTAAAGATCCATTCAAACCACCAAGCAATGGAAAGAGGGATGAGGTTTTACAGAGGAATTGCTGGTGGAAAATACTGTAGTACTGTTACAGGGAAAATATGACCATTAAGTCGCATTCCCTTTCAAACTATTTACCACATGATTCAAGTAAGCTTGAAAGGAAAAACCAAGTCTCTACGATGAAATGACAGTGAAGAGAAAGACATATATATATATATAGAATCAGTCCAAAAAATCCAGTATCATTTGGATTCTCCAAAAGATACAAGCTATGATACAAGCTATAAGCTATATGGACATCAATCACATAAATGGAAATCTCATAGGTATCCAATTGATTTTCAGTTAGATAGCATTAGGTGGGGATAATGGATGCTAACAGGATATGCAGAGGTGTGAATTTAGGGATAAGGTTAAACCTGTTTCAATTACAGCAGCGACAGCACTGTCACAGATTAAGTGTCAATAGAATGTGCTGCACACGTACAAGTTCAGAGTTATAACTGAATGATAATCCAGATACATGTTTTGTGACAGTGTAAAACCTACTCTGCATAATCCTTCTTCTTCATAGAGTATAAAGAATTTGACAATATTTTAAAGTTTACAATGAAAAAAGATATAAAACCCCAACCACAGTCTCCTATCAAAAAGATTGGTGATCCTATAACACACTACACTATACCTGCATGACTCCAGGCTCCAAATATTCTCAAGTCCACCATCAACAACAAATGTTCCACACTTACCTTGCGCATACCTTCCACTTCAAAACCACTGAGGTTGGCATAAAGTGAGTGGTGCCTTTTTCCCAACAGTGATGTTGGGGTGATATTAGCTGCGGTCGGGACTGCCTTGTCCGAGAGCCCGTGTTGCTTACTATTCTGCTCTCCCGACTGCAACTCCTGCTGTTGTTGTCCGAGAGCCTCAGCCACCTCACGGCCTTCCATCTCTGCAGGTGCCAGCGCAGGCTCGGGCTGCTCAGGCCGAGTGCACAGGTCATACATCACTCTCTGTCAAAGTCAAACAGCGCAGATGGGATCAATATGACAAAACGAGGTGCCCGGCCATGACCGAGCCATCGCAGGCTTTTCATTTGCTGGGGAAAAATTACACGGATTGGCTGTGACAGGTTGACTTCAAAATGATGAAGATGTAAGTGTCTTCCCTTCCTCCAACAGTTCAAGAGCAGGAGTGGTTTTTCAAAGCTATGTTGAAGTGTCGGGAAAACAAGCAAAGGACATTTATTGTCATGGTTGCTGGTACGCCAACACCTGACCACAAATTCACAAATCAATAAGGTGAGAGTTAAGCTGATAAAAATAGTGCTAATGAAGCTGTTCCTTGCCTAAGTTACAGCAAGAGTCTCTGTGTCATATCCAAGACAAAACCAGTTAGAGATGAGCCAGGAGTTGTAAAGTACCTCCTCCTTTTCTGCACTGTGACGTTTTCCAAAATGAGGACAATCAGCTCCAAAGGGATATTAGACATTTCCGGCCTTGGCTTGTAAAGCTAATTCGGTGAATGTCATCATCCTGGTAGCATTCTTAAGCATACTGTGGTTTGGGTTTATCACAGTGAAGCATTGAGATTCTGAGTCCTGCTCACAACACTGACACAGCCTGTTTCTTCATGCATTACTGCGCTGTCGTTTGAGGGGGGTTTACCATAGGTACTTATCCAGAAAATGTAAAAGACAGAGCGGTCCACTTCTTACCCCACGCAGCCCCAAAACAGCGCGTGAAGGCCCATCCGAAATAGCAAACAAGACGAGACGTGCGATGGAGAATAAAAACAAGACGATCTAACTAACAGGTCTCCACTCCAGTCCCCGTTCTCTCAGTACGGCGAAGATGTGGGCGGCATGTTGACTCTTCGGCTGCGAGTCTGTCCTCACTGATGCTGCTGTGTCAAAAAGCATTTCATCCAGATGCGATGAAACCCGACAGGCTTCTTAATCCCATCTCGGTTACAGCGCCATAAAGGTGAAGAAAGAGGACGAAGGGAAAAATGTGTGTGTGTGTAAGACGGCGAGTGTCTCTGAGAGGAGGGGGTGGGGAGGACTGCTTCCATTGCCCTATCACAAAAAAGCAGGCTTTGAGACGGGGCCCAATCATTACCGCGACTAGAGCTCGTTTCCATGGAGATGACGCTGGAATGATGTTGCCTGCCTATTGATTGTTCAAGAGGGCAGTCCACACTGCAACACAGGGAGGCTGCAGGAGGCAGGCAGAGGAACAAGTGTGTCCAGTCCCGACTCATTTGGATGTTTTACTGCAGTTGCGCACGAGAGAAACAAATGTCTGGCGAGGCGAAGAATGCTCCTCATGTTTAAGTAATTCAGACTTGGACACGGTCATTAAAAAAACATATAAAGCTGTAGGTTCGATGCTACAGAAGATAAACTCTGTCACAACTCACTGCAGGCTTACAAATTAGCTTGACATTCAGGCTTACTCCATCTAATTGCCGATTGAATGAGAAAGGCTGCTTAATAAATCCCCTTAACAAGCAGTGGCCCGGACGAGAGGGTTGTTAAATTATTTGGGATGGCATCTGGTTAGACCTAAAACTAGTGAAAAAAGCACAAAGCCTCACAATTTTACTTGGATAAACCATTTTAAGATCTCAAAATCAGTGTGGCAAGTGCTTTTTTTTACAACACAGACCAATAACTAAAACAAATGAAAAAAAATTTATAATAAAGAAATATTAAAATGGGCAAGAAAAATCCTGCTTGCACATGACCTTTTGAATTATTTTCAAAAAGTTAACTCCACAGAATTAGAACATAGTGGACAAAAGTCTTGACTATACTCAGAAGGGCTCAAGAACAGAACCTTTTTAGTAATTTTAGAGGTTGTGCACAAAAAGGGGGTATTAAGGGGATATAAATTATCACACAGAAGCCTTTAGGTGCTTTCAGACAGTGACTGGTAACCGCTGTGTCTGCCACCGAGCGGCATATGTAGTCTGTATTTTGAGGCAGCAGGGTGCAACTCCACTGTCTGCCATTGGTAATGGCTACTTCTGCTCCGATGAACAACTAGTGCTGCAGGCTACTGCAAGCCATCTCTAACCTGCTCATTAATTAGCCAAGAAGTAGTGGAGCAGGTTGTAGTTTCAAGTAAAGGAAAAAGTTATCACTATGACATGATTAAAGGTGCTCTGTGGAACTTGTGTGTTGTACTGCAAGCCGGTTGTTAATTTATGGTAGCGGACTCTTTTTCTAAACTAAAGTTAACTACTGCTGCTCTCTTTTAACTCAGCAGAGAGAAGCAGTGAGACGAGACACTTCCGAACGTGCATAAAGTCAGATCCTTTGGAGTGTCGTGGAAAATCCAACCCAAGTCCTTCACAAAGATATCAACAGTCCAGCAGTGTTCAACAACTTAAACAAGTTGTCCACAGACTTGTATAGGTAATCGAGAGAGACGAGGAAGGCCTCAGCTTTCATGCCAAGCTACAATCCACTTACATACTGCCAATTTGAAAATGATTAATAGATGTTAATTGCTACAAATTGTCACATAGAGCCCCTTTAATAAAGCAGGTTGCAGTAAAAATTGTCACTTGAAAAAAGCTTTTGTTGATTGATATATGTATGATTACATCTGGTATCAAATACCAGTTCATTTAGTTATTGCATTGGTCTCAAGTACAAAACTAAACCAGTGCTTGTGTTAACCTTATTTAAAATCCATTTATCCTCCTGCATGGAACCTGAACCAGAGATTACTGTGGCTGAATGAATGCAGCTTGTAGCAGGAAAAAAATGTATGATGACATTTACAAATAAACTGCGTGTACTGTGGATTGGTCATGTTATGGCCGATAACCAATCCACTTAACAAGGTCAGTACTGGTGCAGATAATGATCTATGTATCCCTGGTGGCGAAAAAAGTCACCCATCATCAACTCAAGCAGCAAACAGTAAGTCATGTTCACATGAGGCACCAACCCTTGCTCATTAAAGTGACTTAGGGAAAAGGGATGTGAAGTACATTTGCATACACACCAGGAATGGAAAACAAAACAAACCCTGAGGAATTACAGATTTCTTAACTAATAGATTTTTTACCATACTGTCTCTAGTTCCTTTAGACCATTGTGGGCTGCTCATTAATGGATAGTCCTTCACATCTGGCTAGTCTGTGTCTAAAAAATGTAATAATTACATTTCTTTTGTAAATGTATGTAATGTAATTATCACTCTGTCAAAATTTAGAATTACATTTACAATGTTCTAAGATCTTTTTCATACTGCCTACTGCCAATATACCAAGTTATATGTCACAATAAAGTCAAGTAAAATTCTGTTACAAATTAATCTCACATATCATTAACAACACCTCTTTTCCAGCCTGATCTCCAGTCATCTACAGTAAGTCAAAGCCTATTCTAACACTTTGGTATTTCTTTGTTGCAGTCACAAAGCTGGCTGAGCTTTACAGTGCGGCTGCTTTGATAAAGTGCAACAGTCTACCTTCTGTTCCTCTAAAGGTCACTGTTTTGGGTGCAGCTGGGTTAAAAATAGACATTTTATTGTCATAATTTTTCACTGGCATTTTTCTACTAATATCTAGTGATGTTTCCCAGCTCAAATCCACACAATGTACAGTCAGGGACACAGGGAAAAGTGGTTGATTTTGAGAAAATGAAGAGCCTTGATCAAAAAGAGCAAGCCACAGAAATAAGCTTTTTATTTTGTTCTAATGCTGCATTTTACAGCTTCGGTCGATTTCTTTTTAATTACAGTGTGCTCACAAGACCATGGCTTTAGTAGCCTAGAGACTGAACCCAGCCCTGATGGGGACACCACTGAACACTACTTCTATTCTTCTTCGGTTCCATTTATAATATAAATGTAGTCTCTGGTTTGGAACAGCCTGGTGTTGACAGCAAAACAACCAACAGCAACATATGTGAGCTTACTGATACACACATGACCACTGCCACCAGCATGTGTTTTTATCACATGTTATGTACAGAACCAACAAAAACAACTCATTGAGCATAAAACTTGAAAAGCATCCAGTCAGCATAACCTCATTCCTGCCAAACAGCATATGCTCCACACAGAAATGAGCTCCAGACAGGTCTGTCATGGTTCATTGATATTGACACCCTGTCACACTGACAGATTTTGACAGCGTCTCCCCAAAAGCAGTCATGAGACTGGTCAAGTACATCTCACATAAAATGTTCTCCATTAAATTAGAAAAGGGACGAAAAGTAACAACTCTAATTTAGCAAAGAGCCAAGCAGTTTCAGTTGCACTCTGACTGGCTGTCACAACACCCATATCACAAATAACAGAGGACCTATCATTGATAATGTGCTGATCTACTGAACTATTGAAATTAGCATTAGCATTTTATCATATGGTGGTTAAGACAATTCACAAAAGCCTGTCATGGCAGTTTGGCAAAAATAAAAAATGGAAATTGAATCTAATTTATTTATTTATTTATTTGGTTTCATTTTATTTAAGCTTCACATTAAAGAGTAACTTCACCAATTTTCCACATGAGCTGTGTTTACAAGTCTTGAAAAGCACTAAGGCATATGTGGAAAAAAACCCAATACGTTTTTAACGTGTTTCCCCCGTGTATTTCCAACATGTATCCACTGACTGTTTATAATCATATGGATGCAGTTATAATGTGCTGTGACTGAGATCCTGATCCACCATGCATCATGGAAAATTTCAAAGTAAATTTTGCTCTATATTACATAATTAATTGTTGAAGTCTTGGTCGGGAGGGCTGACCGTGACAGTGATTTTTCATTACAAGTTGCCAGAGACAGTAACTACAATAACACAATAGTGGAAGGAGACAAAGACATGGTGAGTTAAAGTTTTCTTCTCTCAATCACCTCACATAATCACTGCCATTCAACTGCGGGGTGCCGCATGGCTCTGCCGCCAGGGACAAATGCTGTTTTTCAGGCAGAATGTATTGAAGAGTCAGTAGCTACTTGACTATTGTTTGGTTCTATAACGTTGTGTGTGGGACAATTGTCTTTTATTTGATGAGTGAAGGATCTGTTTAGTTGTCAGACTGTGAACAGACTGTCACACCCCTGTTTCACGCTACCGGCTTTTCCATTCACACAGACGCCGTCTCACCCCAGCTGCAGCTCTGATACTACTTCCGGAGGCGCATCAGAGCCGGAGCGAAATTATCCCCAGTCACCACATCTGTAACTTTCACACAGAAATCAAGGCAGAGTATCCGCACATGATTCCAACATTGAAAGGGCAGTGTGAATGGGGCTAGAGATATCACCTTCTTTTCTTTTTCAAAAGCTTGATTCTACATTACCCACAATGCAAACTAGCCACTTAAAGGAGTCAACACCTGGTTTTTTACATATCCAGTCCCTCTTGGATCGCTTTGGATCAATTCTTAAAACTTATTAGAAAAAAAAAAAAAAAAAAAAAAAAAAATCAAACATACAGCTTGATCTGACACTTTTTCATACCGCGACTTTCTCACGCGAGATTATGCGCGAGGTTTTGACCGGTCCGGATGTGCATTGTATTAATATGTAATGAGGCGCGCGTTGATTGGCCGCAGGAAGGACAGAGCCGGAATGGGGGGCATGCACACAGACTCCAAAACATAAACAGCCCCCTGTCATGGCGCACACACTAAATGACGAACCTTATGGAATTCAGGCATTTATGTACGAGCCGGAGTCGGAAACCGAACAGGAGAGTGAAGAGGCAGAGACGGTGGAAGAGACACGTTTACAGCAGGACGTCTCTGAATGGTAAATTCTTTTTTTTTCCGTCTTACTTTTCACACTCGTGTTTTACATGTAAGACCTGAGTTTTAATGCTGGCGGTGATGATGTATGGCGTGAAAATGACAGAGAAATAAGCAGATTCAGCGTGCTCACTCTGGCTGAGGACGGCTGTGAGCCGATGCATATGCAAGTAGCCTCCTGTGGTAACGTCACCACAGGAGCAGAGTCAAAATCTCGTGCTTTAGGAACGCGCACTACTGTGCACTATTCCTGTTCAGAAAAAGAGTCAAAGCGAAAAAAATAAGCCACTTTCAAACTCCAGCTTTTCAGGCAAGTTTCAACAGAGGTCCAACACCAATATGCATGATTTAACGAGAGAAATTGCGATTTCCGGGTGATGACTCCTTTAATAACTTCCTTGTAGCTAAATTATCGGGGTATATGCAGCTTCACAAATGGCTTCATTCTACCTTTTTCACATGGGCAGCAGCACTCCCCAAGACCTGTGAACACACTTTAATGTGTAAATTTGGTGGAGTTAACCTTTAAATAGCTTTATGATAAACATATTTCTCCTAGTAAACTGCAAACAAAGAATTTTTCAGGTGCAATATCTCATTTAACTTAACAAAAAACAAAAACGTTATTTTACTAAAAGAATGTTTTTATAAATAAATAAATGATAATAACAATGAATAATTTTAGCACAGACGTGTTATTTAGAAAATACAAGAATGTGGCAGACATGGCATGTTTTATGTAATGAACAAATAAACAACAGTTAAAATGCATTGCATTAGATGCATTTTCACAATGCAAAATTGGCAAGATTGGCATGAGACATACCTTTTGTGTTTTATTTACAACTAGATTCCCATTTTAACACCTTTTAAAAATGGACTTCCCCCTGATGCTAGCTGCTGTGATAAAAAGATATGACAACTATGAGATTTGGCAAGTGGGCACTGGCGTTCAGACACGGTTGAAGCTTTGATTAATTATTCAATTTCCTCTCTTTGAAAACTTGATCCAAAATGTAAAAGAGTGGAACACACTGACCCACTTCTGCCACTCATAAACAGATCCACCTACATAACCCCTCCTCACTCCTCACATCCTGCACCGTTCTCCTCATACACAGCACAACTGCCAGATTAAATGATTTTACATTTGCTGCATCATGATGGCAGCTAAATAGACTGCAACAATAGCTACTGTTTGGTTCACATTTTGTTGTACTAGTGTAGTCTGCCCCTATTTTTAAAAATATGAAATCAACTCCTCATGGCAATGTTACCTGTTGTTTAGTTCTCAATCTTACTGCTGCTGCCTTTACTAGGAGGGAATAATGTGACAGTTACACACTGTCTTCACTTGATTGAGGCTACGTGTAAGAAAGCAGATGGAAGACATAAAGTTGGCTATGATAGCATTTCGTGTAAAGATTATATTATTAATAAAAACTTCTGTGATACAGGCTGTAAATCAATGTTAATCGATCTGTCAATTAGCAGTTCAGCATCTCCAACTCTCCTTCAAGTATGACTACTGTGGTGATTAGTTTATGTTTAAATAATCTACATCTACATCCATATTTTATGCGTGCAAGTACAGTATTGAGGAAATCAAAAAGCTAATTTACAATTCGAAGATGCACAAAACTCCACTGCAGCACAAATCATACCGTATGTTTTGATAATAGATTACACATGGTGTAACAGCAGTCGATGCTTATAATAGAATATCTGCTCGTTCTTTGTCAAGCCATCTGAAGCAAGGAGCCTTGTGTCTGTGAGATCAATCTGTGAGTCGGCTCCATCTACATCTAAGATTTATCATGTGAATTAGGGATGCACGATAAAGATTTTTTTCAGCCGATACAATAACCGATAATTACCTGCTTCTAATGGCCGATAATGCTAATTGGTCATTTTTTGTATCATAGATAGAGGTTCATCGCCTGCAGTTCATTCGAGCCTGAAGGTAAGACAGGCTATGATGGACGATTTAATATTTGATAGCTCATCGTCGTCCACAATGATGACAACACGTTTAGCTCTCTAGTCTACGACAACATATGAGTGTGTAGATTCTGTGCATGTTAAGTCAATGAAAGCATTTTGGCTTTGTGTTTTTGCATCCATTTAACAGCTATAATTTCAATGATACTAACACATAGCAAATAATATACATTTCCCAAAGTCAGGCCAATTATTTATCGGTTTACAGTATTTTTCATGTATCCTTAATAAAAACAAATCAATTTCCTCTTTTCGTGTGACAAAACCTTTAAAAAGGGAGAGGCTGTGATGTGATTTGCCATCATTCTCATTGTAAATCATGATCTCATTAAAAATGCACATCATTAGTTATAAAACATATAGCTATGATAACTGTATTGCTATAGACCAAATATAAGGCAAGACCACCAAAGTCTGACAGCAAGTGCACACAGTGATGCAGTTCAAAGTATAAAAAGAAATGCTAAAAATACTTTACTTACATAGTTGCTTCTTTAATTTTGGCACCATGTGGGGAATTTGGAAATTTGAAATAGCTTACCTCCATGTTTCTGGAGGGTGGAGACTCATCTGACCCAGAGGACTCAGCACAGCTGGTGGGCTGGTCGTCCCAACCTGCATAGGGAGCGCTGTGAGGGTGACAAATTTTCAGGGAGGTGCTCCGACAGGTGTCCACGACTGCAGTGGTGGTGCAGGGGTCAGCTGGACTGGGAGACCACCCTACAGTCTGCACTCGCTGATCTTGTTTGGTTTTCTTCTTAGGAGAGTGAGAGGCACTGTGAGATCTCTGCAGCAAGGCCCTGGAGTAGGTCTGAAGAGGCTTTGTCTGAGAAGAGTCACTGCTGTCTTCCTGAGTTGGCTTTCTCGAGAAACGTCTAAAAATGTAGCTGGGGTGTCCTCCTCTCTGCCTCCCCTGCAACAGTAGTCTTTCGTGGGCCTCTAGCAGGTGGCAGAGTAAGACGGCTTTTTCTAGCTCAAATTCCTGCCTGTGATGCACTTTATATACTGCATGCTCACCATTTATCTTCTCATTCAGCGTCAGCAGCAACTGCTCCAGCTTTATATACAATTCTTCGCTACAGAAAGATAAAGACTCTTTTCCAGGGGGCGGACTGTATCGTCCACTGTCTTTAGTGTTCACCTCCTTAGCCAGGTGTCTGTTAGAGCGACTGTCCTTTTGGCAACCCCGCTTAGCCGTCAGCTCCCTCACCGCCCTCTGTTGTTTCCTCTCTGCTTCTTCCCGCAGGAGCCTGAGCTCCACACTGAGGTGTCCACGGGTCCGCTGTGCTCGCCTCTTCTCCGCTTCCAAATCAGCATGCAGCCTCTCTAGCTCTCGTCTGTAGTCCGTCTGGCCCTGGCACTGTTTCTTGGATGACAGTGCCAGAGGGTTATCCCTGTCTTTCCTCATGATGACACACTCACGGCACAACATGCAAGGACTTGGTCATTTTTCTAAAGAGGAGGCCATGCATCCGAACGGAGAGAGGAGGTGCAGGTGGGTGATAGGTGGTTATCAGACATGCAGCATGCAGTTATCACACTGGGTCACTGGGAACATGAGAAAGAGGAGGGCGTGAGAGGAGTGGAGAAATGGTTATAATGGATTGTAAAGCAGAGAAATGCAATGTTTGCAGCAGAGGTGATGAACACAGGACCTCAATTCAGAAATAAAAGAGAGCAGCTTTTGAGGAGCTTTAGGAGAGCAATGAAACAATACAAACTTCTGTGGCAATAGCTACTTAAACTACCCAACCACTACTACAGGAAATGGTTAATTAAAGATGAAAATCAAATGAGGACTGTAGTAGTGCTTAATATCTTTCCTTATGTTCCATCTAACTCTGGCCAATAAGCATATGTCCATATAATTACAAATGCACAGCAGAGCTAACAACCTTTAAACAGACGGGAGTATAAAGTACAATTACAAAAGCAGTTTACTCAGCATGCAACATGATTAATGGGACTTATGCTTGGGTCAGCTGAGGGTGCAACAGGTGAACTGGTGAACTTCCAGTGAAAAGCAGACAGCATCGCACCACCGTTAGCTAATAAGCCTGCAGCTTTTCTCACCATCACCAGCTCCATTTGGCGGTGCCCATTTGCGCCAGAGGACGCGGCTCATGTTACACAGGATGGGGGTCTTCGGTCAATGGCTAATTAACTAGCTTAATTTAGCAAGCTGTTATACGGTCAAGTAGCTGTCGTTAGTGTAACTTACGTAACAACCTTTAATTACGTGAATAACAGTGTTAAGCACACCGGAGCTGGAATAAGTCCCGACTGTTAGCTACAACCTCTTGTTAGCAAGTGTTAGCTTGCCGTTAAGTTTACTGCTTGTAACAAACTCACCTCTCAGCGGACTCAACTCTTACATTCAACTTTTCGTCAATGGAGCCATCCTCTTCCAGCCAAGGGGACTGTGTCGGCTTTAACATCATCTGTCTATCCACTCTGAGGCTGCTGACGTTAGTTGTTAAAGGTCCACAGAGCCATGCAACAAGGGGTTTGTTTATCTGTCAGGCAGCAGTGTCACACGCCCGGGCTGTGTCCAGCGTCATTGTGCTGCTGGCCTGTCCAGGAACGGTGCTGCCTTCAGGGACGCCTCGGCGACGGGGCCTCGGCGTCCCTGAAGGCAGCACCTTACCTTCTCAGATTATATTTAGTACAAAAAAAGTTCCATGCCCAAAACTGCCATAAAAAACTATATATTAATGTTATTTTTAACTTTCACTGGGTTACATTTTGATAACAACTACCAAGTATTTATTCATTTTCAGGATTGTAACCCTTTCAATATAAAAACAGTGTTTGTTTACATCATGCCACTGTTTGTTTAAATGAAGAAAAAAAAACCACACAAAATACTTAATAAATAGTAGTTTACTGGCAGGTTTGTGTCTTTTATCAGTTGAATGTGGATTAAGATTTATTATGAGGCAAAGCCCTCTATATGACACAAGGTAAATAGCATCAATTTGGCCTACAGGCCAAATTAAAGCCAAGTTGCCCAGTCACGTGAAAGATGGTAAAAAATTACAAAAACTTATCCAGGACCACAGAATGAAAGTCTGATAACATTGGATGCATGACTTCATGTTGTAATGACAGTGGGATGAGAAAATAGTTTTAATGGGTTTTAATGGTACAGAATATAAACAGTTTAAGCTGTCTGTGTGTAATACACACTGTGTTATAGATCTATAATATGAGCTGAGGAGGAAAAATAACACATACATTTTCCTAAATCTGTGCACATAACATGACCCAAAAATGAAAGTAAAAAAACATCAAAAATTATTAACAGTTGCATGAGGGTTAAATAACTTCAATTGGGGGATGCCAAAACAAAATTTACATGTGAGATTTGAAGAAAAAAAAAACACACAAAATACTTAATAAATAGTAGTTTACTGGCAGGTTTGTGTCTTTTATCAGTTGAATGTGGATTAAGATTTATTATGAGGCAAAGCCCTCTATATGACACAAGGTAAATAGCATCAATTTGGCCTACAGGCCAAATTAAAGCCAAGTTGCCCAGTCACGTGAAAGATGGTAAAAAATTACAAAAACTTATCCAGGACCACAGAATGAAAGTCTGATAACATTGGATGCATGACTTCATGTTGTAATGACAGTGGGATGAGAAAATAGTTTTAATGGGTTTTAATGGTACAGAATATAAACAGTTTAAGCTGTCTGTGTGTAATACACACTGTGTTATAGATCTATAATATGAGCTGAGGAGGAAAAATAACACATACATTTTCCTAAATCTGTGCACATAACATGACCCAAAAATGAAAGTAAAAAAAACATCAAAAATTATTAACAGTTGCATGAGGGTTAAATAACTTCAATTGGGGGATGCCAAAACAAAATTTACATGTGAGATTTGAAAGTCGAGTTTGTTGGATTGCACTGTCCTTCAACAGCAATTTGAGGAGAATATACTGTGTATCAATGTTTTCAGTAATGCATCGCCACTGTTTACATAAAAAACAATCCTTCTTATTGTACCTTCATCCCCTCCGAAACATCCTAGTCAAAATAGAAAGTTCTGCATTTCTTGACTGCTTCTACTTTTTTTTTTTTTTTTTTTTTTTGTAACAAAAAATAACAATCTGAGTTTGGCCCACAGTCCCTGAAGGCAACATAATCATTGAGTCCCACCAACTCATGTGAGATGGATGACCACTAGTGGCTACAGGCTGCTAGTGCAGAGTTGTTCAGGTTTGTAAATTGGCCTGGATTTCGATAGCCTGCTGAGGGATCATTGAATTGGATCATCTTTTTATTTATCACAAAATAATGGTACCTAATTCAACTATTTTTAATAAACATATTTTCTCTAAGGCTCCTTAAATACTTAACCACTAACTGATGGTTAAAGCACAGGCAAAGGGCAGTTCACAACTTGCACAATTTTCTTTTTTTTTTCTTTTATTGTAATCAATGTGTGCATAATATTTCAGGGTTAATAGACCTGTATATTCACGAGTTGTGGGAATTAATAAGATTTTATGAAACCAGTATAACTGTGCTCTCTAGAAGGAAGAATGGGATTTTTTCTGGACGAGAAACTTGATATTTTAAATCTTGTTCTATGTCATAAAATTCTGGAAGAATTATCTGATTTTGCAGAACCAGTATGACCAATTGACATCTAAATCCGCATTTCACAGAAGACATTTCTGTAGTATAAAAAAGCAGAGGCGTAAATAATGAAATTAATAATTCCATTTAGGTGCAGTTGTTGCGTGCCCTGGCTCATTGTCGCATTCTAATAGTTCCCTAGGACACCTTCCCAGGAACTGAGTCATCGTTAATGTTATTAGTACCACCTGTGCATTTCCTACTGTAACAACTCCAAATCTCTGCTGTGAAAAGTGCAATCCAATCTGTCTGTTAAAATGAAATATTCATCTTAAACCCTATCCTCATCTCTTACTTCATCTCCTCGGTGAAATATCAGGCAGCTGCGCAGTGCTTAATGTGGTGCGCGCAGACAAAGTGTCCCTTGTGTCACTGTTTTTTGGACTAGTGGCAACCAGGAAGGAGGGAGGCGGCAGGAGCAGAGCACACAGCAGGCTGGGATGAAAATACATTTACTAAATCAAAGTACAAAGTCACACTCGTGAGGTCCGCTGGCAGGCACGCAGGATGTTTAAAAAAAAAAAGGAAACAGGAAACAGGACGGAGGGATGGCTTAAAATTGTGACAGAAAAAAAAGAGCCCAGGGTGAAATCACACTGAGAAAAGCTAATCAGGAGACAAGGGGACAGGTGTGCCAGGCAAGTGGCTGATGAGGAGACAGACGAGAACAAACAGTGGGCAGGACAGACAGTCTGTAGGTGGTGGTAATACAGACAGTGCATATATCACCTTGGTGTTTCTCAATAGCCCTGATGTCCCATCACACTTTGTCTCCTGATGAGACAGATGACGATGAAGTGCCATCTTACATTTGCTTTTAATCGAGTCCTTTGTGCTTTGATACTTATAGGCTGCCAATATTCTATGAGAGCAGCTCATTAGTCTGGTAGAGTTACATGTCATGCTATACATTTCAATCCCATGTGTGACTACTGCTTCTACAGTCATCCCAATGTTGCATGTCACTTTGTTCGGCACGTGAGGATACGATCAGCAGGAATGCACTGTTTGATATGATCCCTGGGGACATTGATATACAAAAAAAAAAAATGCTTCCTGAGATTTCATTATTTGGCATAGGCAGCGATATTGAAATGTATAAATCCTCCAAGGTATGTACATACCTTTTCAATATCATGTTGCCAGAATCCATCAAAGAGGCGAGGCGTGCCGCGTCTGACCACTGGGTGGCATTTGTATAAGCGGATAATGAGCCTGTGTGTTCTTCCACTGTATTTTTACTTTTTTTTTTGCAGTATCATTCATTATGCATCAGCCATGCTAGTGCGTTAGGTGATGGCATCTCTAATGGTTTGTGTTCACTGTGAGAGTGAAAGATAGGGAGATAGACGGAAAGAAGACAGATTCAGTATGCCAGTGTGTGTTATCAGGGTGTCCTTGGCCGCTCCCTCTCTCATTTCCATCTCTGTCTGCTCACGTGTGGCAGACTGTTGGGAAGAGGCAACAAACAGAGGGAGAAAAGAGAGAGGGGGAGAGCAAATGCACTGCAAAAATCCCAAAGCCTGCTGCTCCTTAATCATTCAACACAGTATGTCTACTTTACAGCCACAGTCCTGCAGCAAACGGATAGCTGTCTCCTCTCTGCACATCTGCCTGAACTGCAATGTGTACATGCAGTATTTGCTTATATGCCTGTGATGAACATTTCTGAACACGCTTTTGCCCATATAGTTTCATCTATATAGTATGCTCTGACACATAAGTGTCCAACGCAGGGCAATACAACAAAATGTATGTTGTTGTCTCTTCATGCTACACAAGAAAAAAAAAACTGTTTGGATGGACAGTAAGGCGTTGAGGATGAGATCAAGAGTGTCACGTCTGGGGGAAGAAGCTGCTCTGTAGTCTGGTGGTACGGCAGCGGATACTTCTGTATCTTTTGTCAGATGGCAGCAGGGCAAACAGACTGTGGCTGGGATGGCTGTTGTCTTTCAGTATCCTCTGTGCTCTGTGCAGTCACCTCGCTTCAAAAATGTCACCAATGCTCTGAAGATGGTAGCAGTGATGTTCTGGGCAGTGCACAAACCATGGCAACATTCGACTGAGCTGAGGGCAGTGGATATGGCACCCTCACTGCAGACTTCTTGCCGAATCACGTTCCCCTCCTTTTAGCAAAGTTGTCTATGATGGCGGCAGAGGACAACTTTATTAACAATCATATTAGAAACAGCAAGGGGCGAACTGCGCATTTGGCACGTTGCTTCGTCAGATTTGCGCTGTGCTTGATCGCCAGCAGGTGTTTCTCTAAATAATCAAGAGCGGATTACCGGAGAACCCAGCAAGGTCACATTCCCAGATACTAACACACTTTAAAAAGTCAACAACAAAGGGCAATAGCCACCACAATTACACTATACAAAACTATAAACTATTTTGAGATACAATAATACAAAGTCAGGCTGATCTAGTCATAGTACTACAGAGGACGACTAGATACAGAATGCATACAGGGGTCATAGGAATTTCCACATAAGATATATATCCAACTGGTGAAAAAAGTTGAAAAACACATCAATTAAAAGGCAATATTACTTTAAACTATGCTACAAAAGTCAGTATGTGTAAAATGCCAGAAGATATCTCAAATATGAAAAAATATCAGAGCAAAAAGAACGTAATATAATACAATTTAATTTATAGAAAGTGAAAATGATGACAGATGATAAATATGTGTCTATTTGAAGCCTGTATTATTTTTCACACTCTCCATTCTTCTCCTCTTATTCCCTGTAGCTTCGTCCGACGGAATCGGATCTTATGCAAGAATAATGTGTCTTTTGTGGCCATTTATCTTTGTTGACATCAGCTTTGAATGCGCATGATGGATTACTTACTATAATTTGTACTGAAACAAAACATTTCAGTAACCTCTGTGAATTGTTTTCATTGACACTAGCCAAATGACCACAGGCAGGTTGCTCTTATTGCTTTTATTCCCAAGACATCTGAGACTCTGTTTTTTTTTTTTTATCTCGACACTGCAGCTGTTTGGAACACAGGGCTTCAGATGATACGTTTTGCATAACATTGGTTCCCTTACCTTAGACATGATCCCCGTGGAGGTTATGTAATACACTGACAGAACGATGTCACTGAAATCTCACGAACAAACAAACATCACCTTTATTTAGTGAGTCTGTATTTATTCACCTCACTGCTATCATTCACTCTGATCAAAGAATGCATGAATTACATAAAGAACTTCAATCTAATTGTTTACTTGTGCATGACATTTATGAACTGTGTCACAGCTGTCACCACCTGCGATACAGAATACTACCTGTCTTCCTGACCTACTTTAAAGAATTGTTTGAGATATATGGGACAGGATGTCATGCAGCGCTATCTGTGTCAAGTTCAAACTCAATAACTCGTGCCCCTTGCAACTTGTAGTTATGTAAAACAGTCTCCAGGAACATGCATAATAGCTGACCTAACTGTATCACCAACACACCAACAAACCCACGATTCCAGAAACTTCTTAATTCCCCCCTGAGAGTGGCCTGTTTGCTCACATTGTGTGCGTATCTGGTGGGTTATTCAACTGGGAGATGAGGAGAACTGGTCTTCCTTGAGCCTTTTCTTCCCTCAGGCCTTTTGTTTGTGGTTAGCTTTGTCTCCTCTTTTCATATCGGCCCTATTAGACCGGCGCAAAACGTCTGAGCTCGTTATTGTTTGCAATGAATATATCAAAACCAAACGGGGCGATGAACTGGAAGTGCAGTGGAATCTAATTTGATTCTATCCGTCACCGTGTGTCCGCGAAGCTAACACAAGCTGGTCTCGTGAATTTCAGATTCTGACCGTAACAAACTGAAAGTGGGGAAGTGAGTGGGGGAAACAATAAAGTCATGAATACTTTCCTTTTTGAAGCCCGTAAATCAGCCAGGTCAGACTCCCGCTGTAGCTAATCACTGCTGACCATCTCGTTCGGATTGTGTGTCTTAGCACATCCGGAAATCCTCGTAATGCGTGCGTGGAAGTTACAGGTAAACCCTCAAAAAACACATGCTGTCACAAAACGGGAGAGGGATGTCAACTGTAGGTAGCTGTGATTCAGTTTTACAGCATATAAGAATCACTATAGGCGGGCCAGGAAATGATACTGAAGAATATTTTTCACGATCATCACCATTGTGACTGTGGGTCTAATGGACCCAGCAATGTTTTGATGTTGTTATACAGTAAAGAGAGAAGTCATGAAGAAAGAGAAGGACTATCTTGTTCCTCCCTGGTGTATAATTTATTGGTGCCTGGCGGGCAGATTATGGTGCATTAAATCTGTTTTCTTCTGTCTTGTGTCAGGAGAGGAAAGAATAATAAGTTGCTAGTTTCTCTCTCAGTAAACAGATGATGAGTGTGCTCCAGTAAATACGCAAACCCAATGCATTAGTCGACTTATACTGCGGACACATCCTTAGAAAATATTGGATGTTAAAGGTAATTTGTTATTGGAGTCCACAACATGACTACATACCTCCATTCATCAAGTGGCAACAGATGCAACTCAAATTCAATGCTGGTGTTTGCTGGGTCAACAGAAGGTGACGATATATGTCAGTGTTGTGCGGTACTCACAATTTGTTTCTGCGTGATCCTCTGCAGTAACAGACCATATTCACACACGGCCATTTTCACGCTCCGCAGGTCGGGAAGCTCAAATGTCGCGCTGCTGGGTCCCTGGTTGCAAAATGAAGGCAATCTGACAAACCAGTATCATTTCACCACTTCCTGGTTGATCAGTAACTGAAAAGAGAACAGATAGAGAACATCTGGAGAAACATCAGGCCATTTGTCAAGGTAAATCAAAGCATTTGGCAGCCCATTAGCTTCCGTCAGAAAAAAGCTAACGTTAGCATCCAACCACTTCCTGGCTAACACTATTGTTTGATAGTTTTACATGATATGAAAGGAAAGAGATACATTAATTCTTGGATATCAACACACATCTTAGAAACATTATTCGTAAGCCTGTAAATAAAACGCACTGGGTGTAATGCTGATGTTAGTTATGAAGTGGTTCAGTGCCAATGGTAGCTGACAGCTTATGAAATATGTTGTTTTACTCTGAAATATGGCCCCATGTTCACTCATATTTTCACAATCCATTGTCTTTTCAGTTGCTGATTATTCAGGAAGCAGTGAAATTATAATGATTTGCAAGATGTCATGTGTGTATAAAACTAGCAACCTGGAAAAGTACAACATTTGGGCCTCCCACCCTCCATGACATCAGAGGAAAAAGGCCGCCATTTTACTATGGTCTCTGTGTAGTTATCTCAATTGGTGCATGAAGGCCTACAATTTCCAAGAACAAAGTTAATTCACTAAAGCAAACATTTTAACAGATTTCTGTTAAATTTTAAAAATTCATTTTTGGGTTGTTAATGAATAATTCTATATAATTCTGAAGCAGTTAATATCTGTATTTTCACATAAAAAAATGGACCCCCTGCATGTGGAAGAGGTCACTCACAGTTACAAACCAATACAACGTTTTGATTCATTTCTCAGCAGGCAGATGTTTTTCAGTGTAAAAAGCTCTAATAAACCAGTAGTGCACTGCCCTCCCACCAACAAACAAATAGCGAATAGTACAAAAAAAAAAAATCATGGGAAATAGTCAGGGAACATATTTGAGCATAGCAGTTATAGAGCCAAATACTTGCCTCATGGGTTGGTGGAGACCAAAAACAGAGCTCAAATGAGAGTGAATACATTCAGCAGGTGATCTAAGACATGACTCGAAAGTAAATATTGCTCAGCATGCTATGCTGTGCTATAATATTGTTGAGTAAAAACAGCAACAGTTTGCTAACAAATTTGGTATAACACCTTTATACTATGATAATATATGGCGTCCTTGTGTTTAACCCTTGTTTGTGCTGAAATACTTATTGCAGGATTAAAGTCAAAATGTTCAAGTTACTAATAAAAATATATTTAAAAAATAATTAGTTGATTCTCATAGCTTTATGAGTATGTGATGCAAGTGCTTGGTAGTACATTTGTCACATGCAACTCGACCCTGTTTTCTGGGTAAACAAACTGAATCAAACACATACACATAGTCCTATTCATATTTGTTATCTTCCTACATTAAAACTAGACTTGTTAACTGTTGACTACAGTTAGCAGCTCCAGAGGCACTTGTAAATCTGTAACTTTGGCTGTGTGGTGTTGTGTTTTCTCAATCCTGACCTGGGGTTCAGAGAATTAGCTGAGTGTAACAGAATCCCCCGTATTTCGGCCCAACCAGTGATTCGGGTTGACACCGCAGGAAGGAGCCCTGAATTGGTCCTTGAAAACCCTGTCAATGGCCACAGACAGCCCGCACGTTTCTGCACGGCTCAGGAAGGATTAGCGTTTGGAAGCAATTGCTATTAGTCTGCTTGCACAATTCAGAGAGGCCCCGGGCTTTTCCTATTGAATGGAAGTAGAATATCTTTTTATGCCTGAAATATAAGCAGCTTCTGTCTGGATCGAAAAGAGGCGCTTTTTGGAAAACAAACAAGATGGAGCGCAGGAATTCATTGCATAAGGAGTTTGTGGGGGGGAAATTTCAAACAGGGGATGTTCATGCTGAAGTTGAGGTCATGTTTGTAACACATGGAGATAATTTTTAGGACAAGTTTGTTCAGTCGAAGAAGATTTTGTAAGAGCTATGGCGATTTTAAAGGTCAGCTGCAGCATACTGACCCCACAGTAATTTCGCCTAATTCTTGGCCTGACAAAGCTTAAAACAAAAAGTGCTTGAAAGCTGCATTTTGGAGCAGTAAGCCACGATATTCACGTTCAGCTTGCTTTCTCTTTTCTTTCCTCTGTGGTTCATCGCGTATTATTTTGGAGTCAGCAGTTTTGTGTGGGACTGAATGACAACCGGAGGGTTTTTAAAAACCCTCAAAACTCTTCAGGAACTTCTGCACACAACATTGTGATGTATAACTTTCATTGCTTCACAATCACACGGTCTTTGCTTCCGAGCACTCGTGTGTGGGAGAGTCCTCTGCACACACGCACACGCGCACATGCACACACACACACACACACACACACACACACACACACACACAGACACAGGACCTGAGCCACAGCCTTGTCTCCCTCTGAGAGTGTGTGCAGAGATGAGCAGGACTGCACCTTCCGTGAGCGCTACCTGAAACTGGAGATGCAGGGGTACCTGTGAAGGGTTAGCTTTCATTGTCTTTGTCCTTTTTTTGTCTTTTTTGCCCCTCCTGCTTTTTTTTTTTTTTTTTTACGCATATACAGGTACAGGGCGTTAGAAACATTAACATACAATGCTCTGGTATTTATTGTTTTATGTAATGCCTGTCACTGAAGCCAGGTACTTATAGACACGCAGGGTTAAGGAGATGAAAGACCTTAAACGAGTAGCGCTGGATACTCTGAGCTTGCTGCCTCCATCCCAACACAAACTTTGTGCGTTTTCTGTGTGACTTGTGGATTTAAGCTGCCTGCTGTTTCAGCTCTGAGGACATTTTTAGTGCTTTTTTTGGGGGGGAGGAAAGCTATTTTAATTTAGGTCAGGTTTCTTTATTGGGTGTGAAGATAAATCCTTTCACAACAGGTATGTATGACTTATTAAATACTAAGATGTTTTTGTTTCATTTATTTGATTATCATGATCACTTCTGGCTCTTTGACATGTCAGTGGATGGTTGTGTTTTTAAATCTAGCTCATTTAAAGCGGCACTATGTAGTTTTCGAGAAGAAATTCAAACTGAGAATTTAAATGATTTCAATATTAATGTTAAAACCAACTCATAAATATGATTTTTTTTTTTCCCATAAGTGAATAAACAAGCTGTTCTCAGAGGAAAATAAGGTCCCTAGAACACTACTTGATGCTAGAAAGGTGGCAGGGTCCGCCAAATATAAACAGTATGAAATTGTGTTGTCCTGTACAGTCAGTTTGTTTATTCAGTATATTCAATTGTAAAAACAGAGCGTTTGCTTATTTTGTTTGTTTATTCAGAAAGAAATGTCTATGAAAATGTTTCTCCTCTGATTAAAATTTCTTCCCCAAAACTACCTACTGCACCGTTAAATTCTATTTTATCTATTATTGAATAATTGCCAATTCCATATTTTTAAGAAAGATTGCCTTTCTTCTGTCATTTTTTCTTATATTGTACAAAACACTGAACAGACCTTTGCATAAAAAATGAGACATTCCTCATTAAAAGCTACGGACAGCCTCAAAAAAGCATTGATTTTTATGCTCGAATGGCCTGAAATTCTCTCAGTTAAAGAGGCTGACAGCATTATTCTCTGGTTTATCTCAGACATTAAGGGGTATTTTTGTGGGGCTGAGATCTTTCAGCTATTTCTCAGCACGGGGAAGTGAGAAGGGAGGGGAAGCAGGGCCGACACAAAAGGCAACATTATTCCCCAGCGGATCTGCGCTACATCCTACTATGAATGGAGTATTGAAAAACATAACATTGGGGACTAGATTATTTTTCATCCCTCATAACTGAGCCATTTGTCCCAGAGTTTCGAGTGGTTTGTTGGGGACGGTCTGCAAATGAGACAGACGTGGTTCTCGAGTGCTGTGCTTGCTGTGCTGGTGTTAAAATGCCCACCTCCCAATTGGATGCACAACGACCTCTCTGTGGGGGCTCTGGCCTTCGGCGGCACACCTCGTCAGACAAAATGGACTGGACCTGGATGATGACTGCACTATTCACAGTCATTACAGTGGCACCCCTCCATTCCCCCCCCCCCCCCCCCCCCCCCCCATGAGCTGAAGACCACTGTATGTACACAGTACAGTGGCTCAAGATTTGAACCCCCCTGCCTCGTCCCCCTCTTCTCCCCCTGCCTCCTGCCCTCCAAGAAGACGAGAGGCGCCCCTGCAGTGTCATCAGGTGCCTAAGCGTTTTGGAGGGTTCTAGTGACAGATTGCAGGAAGCAGCGTTTATGCCTGACGATGGGGACCACAGAAAGCAGAAATGTCTTTTTGTGCCCCCTGGGCCCGGAATGTCCACTATCTCGAGGGGCCAATATCAAATTCTCCCCTCATCATCCCCTAATACACATTCCTGTGTAAGGTCAGGGGGAATTCTGCATCAACGGGAGAGACAAACAACCCGCGGCAAAGCCACACACTGTGGTCTCCTAATGACAGTTCATCTCTGGGATGTTTTGCTCTTACTGATTATGTGAAAAAACCATAACTCCCACATTCCAACTTCCTCACTGAGACTTCACAATATTCTGAAATGTGCTGAGTATGTGAGCAACAAGATTATTTTTTATTGTCATATCATTACGCACTTTTTTAGTCCCTTCTGCTATTATTGTGAAAGGAATTATATAAATAGATTGATAATGAATACGTCATAGAAATAAAACCATTATTATCAAAGGAGCAGCTCACCCAAAATTTGTTATTAGTCTATCTGCTCAGTCCAATGCTGATGGAAAGTCAAATGAAGTTTTGTACTCCACACAACATCTCTGTAACGTAAAAAGACAACAACAAAAAACAAAATATAAAATACGCTCAAATTGATTTGAAAAGATGTTATTCGCATAATTTTTTAAGCCAAAGTCTTCACTGTAGCTGCTGAGCTAGAAGGGTCAGCATGCTGCCTGTCTGAAGCAGGTGCACAAGATCGGCTGCCTGTCGAGGGTGTACCATGTTATGGGGTTTTTGGATGCTTTTATTTTAGTTTTAAAACAAGTCCCCATCTACTTCAGTTGTTTATGGGAGGAAAACATCAGAAAACGTTTTGTGGAAACTTCACACTTTCAATTGGCATTGGGGTAAGTAGATCATGAGTGATTTAGAATTTTTTGGATGTACTTATCCTATAAGGACTCACCTGGTGGTACTGCAGCTGATACTTCTGATTGCTTGCCAGATGGCAGCAGTTGCAAAAATGCAATTTAATGTTTAATGTTTTTTTGTTGTGTTGGGTTTTTTCAGTTATCGCACCACACTTCACTTTACTTTACATCCTTGCTTTTTTGAAGCACATTGCAGTAATAAATAAATGTCACTCATCCCAGCTTCTCCCTTGAGAAGAATGCGGGGTATTCGGTGTCTGACCCCTGTACTATCTGACTCTGATTATTGAGTGATTGTCAGTGAATCCTAATATTGTCTGACTGAAGGAAAGTCCCCTTCATTCTCCATTGAAAACCACGCCACAGGTGTCCACCTCTATCTGTGACACAAGAATTTGACAATGTTGTTGGAAAAGAAACTTCTTCAGCTTAGTGTGGCCTCCGTTACCTGCTGCCAAGTTGGTGCACAGCGGCCATTTTGTGCTTACAAAACAGCAGTGTAACTGGACTCCTTGTTCCCTTTGTTTTATGGCAACAACTAATATTTTCGGTGGCACACTTGATAACTGGGGTGACTTTATGTTTCTGTAACCTCTGCCTGGTTTGCTCCAACAAGTGCCATAAGAACCTCCTTACAGCTCTCTAGTGTCCACAGGGGGTGATATGCATCACATGATCTCCGCAAACGATTTTCTTCTGGAGCTACACAGTTCACAACCCCGACCTCAGACTACCATCAATACCTACAACACAGTAACAACAGCTGCAGGCCCCAGTAGAGAAAACAATCCAATTCTATAATTAGGCTACTCTGACCCGGGACAGAAAAAAAAACGACTGTGTGGTAGTAGTAGAAAATGTGTCTACTACTCTCTAGTCTGGTACATTTAGAAGTGTGTTCACACACAGCTCGGGACTTTGGGAGGCCTGGTGAGAGAAACTGACAGTGTGTGAATGTGTGTGTTGTAGGCGGATGGTCAGTCAGGCAGCCATGCGAGGCCAGCGTGTGGTGGAGAGCGATTGTAGGTGCTGGAACCTGGCCGTCTGGGTGCTAGTGACCCTGCTGGGATCCCTCTTCTTGGTGGCTGTCAGCGTGCTGATGCGACTCGGTGAGTGTGTATGTGGGGGGGGTAACATGTCAACAGGTCAAGGCCCCCTCAAGGTTTTATGTCGATGAGAGTGATTTAGCAAAGAGATAGCAGATATTAGATTGGAGGTGTAATATGTAAGAATTTCGGTTAAAAAACGTTCAAGTCGTCACTAGAATTCTCAACAGCCCTGGGATGTCCAGGTTCAAAGCTCCTGTGCTAGCTGTGTAAACATCACCACTACTGCACTGTCTCAGCTTGGACCGCTGGCTGCACAGCTAACCGAGCTAAAAAGGTAAAAGCAGCAACAGTTGGCAGCAGTTAGTGGTTACTCTGGTGACATGCTGCCCTCTATTTGTTGCAAGTATGATTTCAATAGCGACCAATTCTTACATATTGCACCTTTACTATGCTTACTTACATCTGTAAATCCATGTGCACTCACAAAGTAATAAGATCAGCTAAAGCATTCTCATTGTTGAAGGGAACAATGTGAAATATATATGGAAAAGTAATAGGCCTTAAAAGTTGCACCTCTTTCAAGTTCTCAATGGCAAGTGTCGGATACAACAGCTTATTAAAGTATGTGATTTCCTTGCGGGGTGATTTTTCATACACTGGCTCAGGACCAGAGGTTGGTTGTATGAAGATTGAAACTGACACCCAAACTTTATCTCAACGTGTTCTGGCTATTTCTGTCAGTGTTTAAGTACAATTAAAAACATTTTGTGATACCACATTTCGTAATTGAAAAGTTGGTCCAGATGGAAATGCTTTTATTGCCATAAACTGAAAAAGAATGTGTCACATGAGACGATTTTCTTGTGTGTCAGTGCATCTTTGGGCATTAATAATGACGAGGAACCGGGTGTACATGCAACTGAAATCCCTCTAGATGAATGCTTTGTGTCCACAGTTACTGTCTGCCCGGTGTTTACCAGTGATAGCTGCAGCTAAAAGCCCTGTAGTTACTTTGTAGGGGAGCCAGGATCAATTCCACTCACTGGACAAATATATATAGAGCCATTTATTCAGATGTGCTGACACCAGCTTATTGGATGTGTCTCTTGATAGAACAGTAATGTTTGCCTCACTAACATTTATTTGTATTCAAATTTCAGGAGATATGAAAGTAACCAGACGGGCTGTATCTGGTAAGTTATATTCATCACCTACTTTTATACCTATCCATGACCCTCTGAATACTCGGAATATAAACCAAGAAGTAACATGCATGTGACAATGTAAACAGATGTATTACCAGCGCCTGAAGCTAAACTATGAGGTCATATGTATATACTGTACATGTTTCTATGTTACAAATAGACAGGAGAAGCATGTGAATTGACCCACATTGGGTGTGATGGCTAAAAAAGTCCCTGTGGTGTCTTTGTGAGTTGTTGAAACCTAAGACATAAGTCTTCAGGCGTTAGACTGTCCTTTATTCTGGTCGAGAAGGTTCCAGTGTGACTCATGGGAAGATTGTGTTGTGTCAAAAACACTTGCATCTATTTCATTTGATTAATTTGGCTAAATTGATGCATATTCTCAAGTGTCTTGTCTCAGTGTTAACCTAAACACAAAAACAACCAGCGCAACACAGAAGTTCCACAGAAGAAAGAGGCTATGATAGAGAGAATAATTTGATTAGATAGTGTATTTCCCCAGTCACTGATGTCATATTTATCCCTTGGTTTTAAAATAAGGTCTGGAGCCATGCTAATAGCTCTATGAGGCTGTACCTCACCTTTATTTACTTTTATTCTTATCTCTACTTTATATTATATATATATATATATATATATATATATATATATATATATATATATATATATATATATATATAGATATAGCTAAGAGTTTATTGTTTACTGTTTATTCTAAGAGTTTGTTGTTTATCTAATACTGTCTAAGAGTTTATTGTCTATTTTATACTATATTCTTTATACCTCTCTATTTTCTACTTGTAAGCTGCTGGAAATCCAATTTCCTTGCGGGACGTCGTCCCAAAAGGATCAATAAAGAGAAGTCTAAGTCTAAGCTTAAGTCTAAGTCTACCAGCCAAATGCTAATGTCAACATGCTAACAAAATGACAGTGACAATGTTTAATATGATGAAGTTTAGCAGTATCATATTTACCAGCATGTTAACATGCTAATGTTGGCTAATTAGCGCACAACACAAAGAACAGCTGACTGTCATTAGTTTAGCATGCATTTGGTCATTAACCACAGCACTCGACAATTTGATATGCTGCACTACAGTATTAGTAAAACAAACAAACAAAATATCCAAACCAAAACTCATTGCTATAGAAAGCTAAAGGCATGACATATTTTAGTAGGCTAACCCAGAAGTTAGCATCACCCTGGTTCCCGCGTCAAAAAAGTCTATGGGATTTTTTATTTGGATTTTGGATTTTTGTGGAATATAAGCTCTGTGGGAATCACAAGTTTATGATTATCTTTACAAAACACCACTTTCATGATATTTAAAGTAAATGCAATTGCCAGCTAATGTTAAGGATATAAAAGAATCATATTGCATGACTCACTGAGGAACTTACTATGCCATCATGTACACACTTTACAATAAATTGATTGCTCTACAAGTCGTAAAGTTAGAGTGAGAGTAGTTTACAACCAAAGTTTGCCCGAAAAAGATGGTGAGTAGATGCATCTCCGTGTTCTCATTATGTCGTTTAATGTCCCCGACAACCTTTGTAGTCTCATTTAGCCGCTTTAGTTAGCAACCACCGCGTTTAAGACACTGGCGTATTCTATGACACAGATCAAAACGTGAAAATCTCTTAAGCTTGTGTATAACCACAGACCTTATTTCAGGCAATGAACTGAAAAACCCATTCAAAAAACCCACTGACTTTGAGACCAGGGAAAGTGAAAAATGCTGACTCATTTCTGGGTTTAAGGACTCATTCCCGTGGCACTGCACCCAATAGTTATTGAAACACTTGACAGAAAGTACAAAAGTAAACCTCATTAGGCGTAAAGCTGGGGGATCCCCAAATTAACTAGGATATATCCTCCGAGGGCCATGAATGTTAAATTGAATTGGAATCAATTCCATAGTTTTCCAAGAGACTTCCTCCTCCCTTTTCCTTGTTGCTAGCATGGCTAATACTGATCTGGTCTGAACAGGCCTCCTGTTGTGGTTTCAGTATGTGTCTAGTGTTACAGGAAAATAGATATAGTAGATATAGAGTACAGTGACTATGGAAGGCCAAGAGCCTCCTTTCAACAAATAATTTCACCATACTCTCTCTGTCTCTTGCTCTCCCTCCCTCTCATGTCCCCTCCTCCCTCCAGTTTCAGCCGATGGCTTGCAAACCCCCATGAGGCCGCAGGTCCAAGGTAAGCATGAGCTATACAGCCACCAGTGCATCTGCCCAGACACTCAGAACAACATGTCTGCATCCAGGCCACGCCATGAAAGCCTATCGTTGGCTGGCTGTGTGTCAGTGAAACAGAGTACAGAAGGTAGATCAGTGCCTGGGGCTTTTTAAACAAGGTCACTTTCCCAGCTCTCCATTTCCCTAATCCCCACTTATTTGCTATGTAACCTCCCACCCTCCTGCGTCCACCATACTCACTTCCAAGGAGTCATGTGGCCTATTGTGTCCAGAGGGATTTCTTTTTTCTTGCTATTAGCCATCATTAAATAAGAGCCACGCTAGTCTGTCTTCTCATCTCATTGTCATTAACAAATAAAAACATATTGTTAAAATTAGTTTTCATGGGTCTTGGATTTTTGCTGTAGTGTGGCACAACCTGAATATCCACATCTCACTCAAAGACAGAAAATGATGTTGTAATTAAACAACAAGTGAGTCTGACAGAGAGAATCCCTGACAGAAACTCTCTGCTTATCTCTCCAAAGTACGACTGGTGAACGGTCGAAGCAGGTGTGAGGGTAGGGTGGAGGTGCGCTACAATGACTCATGGGGCACAGTGTGTGACGACGACTGGGACATGGTGGACGCCAACGTGGTGTGTCAGCAGCTGGGCTGCGGAGTGGCTGTGGCGATGGGCAGCAGCTCTCACTTCGGACAAGGCACAGGGCTCATCCTGCTGGATAATGTGGACTGCAGAGGAAGTGAAACAGACCTGAGCCAGTGCCGTAGTCTGGGCTGGGGCGTCCACAACTGCTACCACTACGAGGATGTGGGTGTTACCTGCAGAGGTAAAGCCTTCATTTAATTTTAAGTTGGGGGGGTGTTGAATAATCTCTTTAGGCGTAACCCTGGAAAGAAAAGAGGACATAATGACTAAAATTCCTGCTTCCTCTTCATTTTGCTTTCAGAACCAGCGGTGGTGGGGGCAAAGGGGTTTGAGGTTCTCACCACACCGCCCCGGGAGAACTCCGGTTTACGTAAGTGCTCCATGCTTTTATCTAAATGAGACTGGTTTTCTGCCAACTTGAAACGTCAGAGGGATGAATTTGTCTTTTTTTAAAAGGCAAAGGGGCATCGAGATATTTCAGGCAAAACTGCAGCTCCCCTCAGTTCTGTGGAGCCTTACAGTCGCTTTTAGCTCATTTTTTTTTTGTTTTACTGCCTGCAACTTTGTTTTCATTCACTCTCACATCTCTCGGCTCAGTATTTCGGCCACGGCAGGCAGCTGTTTTCAGTGAAAAAAGCTCTTAAAAACCCACTGAAGACCACCTGCTCTGCCACAATGTTAGCGACTAGGTAAACCACAGCGAAAGTAAGCTAAAGTAGCCAACCACAAGTTAGCTAACCAAACGCTAAGCCAACTAAAGGTTAGTCTTAATGTTAGAAACAAGCTAAAGTCACAAACTTTGTCGAGAAAGACAAGCTGGTGAATATAGTGGTGGGTCAAAGAGCCAAATATTTGCCATAAACTCACTCCCAAATCAAATATACATAATTTTCCCTCCTACCTGTGATGCTGTTTATCTATCTAAATCGTTTTTGTGAAAGTTGCTGAGATATCAGCTGTAGAAATGTCTGCCTCCTCTTGAACATTGTGTAACCAGATGGCAATTGGCCAAGTAAATACCTTTGAAAAACACAACAGCAATGCTTCTTCCCAGGGATTATGACACTGTTACTCAACCATAGACCCTGTTGTGGCCAGTTTCAAGTGAGAGCCATTTTCTTATTTAATCATGGACGAGAGGCCTGTGCCCATAACGGTAATACCGTCCCCCTGTAACATAGCTTGCTTAGTTGGCTCAATCAGTGCCATTCCTGTATTTCAGGGCAGAAACATGTTAAATCCAACAAATTAATATCCAGAGTATTGCAATATGATTGGTTTTAACAAATGTAGGTTTGTGTTTCTGTTTTCTTCGGCAATCACTGGAAAAAAAAAAAATCATGATCTGGGCCTCCAGTGTTAAAGTCGTGTGTGTGACCCACCCATCAACCATCCGTAATCTTATATATTTTGCTTAACTCAGGCAACTGCAAAATTACCAATCTTATTTTAACTGAAACTATGATTGTCTCCTAAACCTTTGTGGCTAAACCTAACCATGGTAGTGTTTGTGCCTAAAACTAGCCAAAATGTGACCGTTTCACAATGTTAGCTATGTGACGTACTTAAAGACAAAAACATACGCTCCATTGTTATTGGCCATCACCTATTGTCAGGTACCTTATTGACGGTAATAGACGTACCTCCTGAGTTAGTCCCTTGTCCATGAGTAGATACGCTTCCATCTGCACTGAGAAACAGATGTAGTTTGGTAGAAAGAAATCATTCCTGCATGAAACTACAGAACAAGGTCTGTGGATCATTTTTGATTAACCGGGTCTTGATATCTGGAAAGGGTCAGCCTAGTTCCATTTATATGCATTAAATGTGAGAGAGGGCATACATCTCTACAGCTGATATCTCCAAAACAGGGCAACTCACACCAAAACAATCTAGACTGATAAAGCCGTTAATTAGATTAAATTAGCTGTCCACTTCCAAAGATTAAATCGTGCCATTGGGCTGATTTGCATAAAGTTTTAGGGGGAGGTGCCGCATTGTTGCTGCTAAATATCTGCCATAATCTCAGATTGAATTGACTGTAGAGGATTCTTCGAAAACATGTTGTATATTCAGAGGAATTCAACTTTAGCTTTAGCTAGCTTTTCTCTGTGTTTTTATTTGATGGTTTTAATGCTGTACGGTCCAAATCAGAAACACACAGACAGTCAGATCTAGTGGACAGGTGGCATGCCAGATGTTCCCACAAAAGAGCAAGGGCAGATTTCATTAAATAATGAATAATGGCTTATTTTGTCATTGTGTGGGTCCAAACTGTAGATCGTGACCATGTTCAGGTTTATTTAAAAAATGACTGTACTGAAAAGATATCAATGCAATTGAAGGGATATATTATTTCAGTGTTGCCAATCTGTAACCACATTTGACTCAACATCAAAAGCTTTTCAGTTTCAGTTCACAGAGAAAGTATCTGCTTGGCACCTTCGGGGACACACGACTCAAAGGCCTCTTGAATTCCAGGCCTTCCTTATTGTTTGCCGGGTTTGCCTTTGTTGTGTTCGCCCTCTTGTTTTTTCCCTTAATTCCCAAGAGGATCAAGAGAGACTAGGACAGAATCCAATTTAGTAAGCTAGTGACGTGTCTGGCTAATTCATGTGACCCACCGGGAGTGCAGTGAAGCCATCGATATTCAGGGATCCCTTTCAGGATGAGAGGATTTCTTAAAAAATGACGGACACAGGGGAACGTCCATTGTCTCTGTTAAGGTGTGTCTGGGCCGAGGCATAAGATGACAACGTGTGGTTCAGACCATATCAGATTTTCAGCTTTAATCTCCTGCTCAGGTTTTTATTTCTTCTGGAGAAATATGTCTCATATATATTGCACAGTTCCACGCCCATCTCATTTTTCATTTATGTATAGCTAAATCCTAGCTGTTACATTTTCCTCTGATACCCTGAAATCATTTTAAATTTGACATTAGAAAGGATTTTGTACAAATCCCACCATCTTTCTCTTGGTTTAGGTGATGGCACCGTCCGTCTGATGAACGGACAGAACGCCTGCCAGGGTCGGGTGGAGATCTACTACCAGGGAAACTGGGGGACAGTGTGTGATGATGACTGGGTCCTCAACAATGCCCGGGTAGTGTGCCAACAAACAGGTTGCGGTACGGCCGTCTCTGCACACACCAACTCCTACTTTGGCTATGGGACCGGCCTTGTTCTCCTGGACAATGTCAACTGCCACGGCACTGAGTCGGACCTGACCAAGTGCAAAAGCCTGGGCTGGGGCAAACACAACTGTGGCCATCATGAAGATGCTGGGGTCACCTGCACCGGTACGCTGCTGTCAGGCACGGAATTTGCATTTTTACACAAGTCATGCAAGTGTAAACTAGAAATCAAGCTCACAATGACAAATGACAATGCTAACATGCTGATGTTACGCAATTTACCACCGTTTGCAATCGTTGTTTAGCTATCATCATAATCATAGTTCATACTAACATTTGCTTATAAACATTGACCATATTCACACCTCTGACGTCCCCCTCAGGGTGGGATTTGTGGGAAGCTAAATTGTCATAGCCTACTGCTGTGTTCCAGGTTAAATGTCGTAAAAATGCAGGAAATCTGGCAAATAGTTATCATTTCAATGCTTCTTACTGCTACTAGAAAGATAATGGTTATTTAAATCCATTGTGGCATATTAGGCCATAATTCCAGGTAAAAGAAAACATAGTTGATAACCCATTCGCTTCTGTGAGAAAAGCAGCTGACACTAGTATTAAATGGTGTCACCCGATACAGCAGGAAAAGTGTCAATTAATTCTAGGATATGAATGCACATCTGGGATGGATGGAAGTGAAACACACTGGAAGTCATCAAACTGTATGTTTTTTTTTTTTTGGCCTTTCATGGCTTTATTGATAGTACAGCTGAAGAGGTGATAGGAAACAGGGTGAGAGAGTGGGGGAGTGACACGCGCCCCAAACTGTATGTTAACTAGGAAGCAGTTGAATGCTAACACTAGCTTATGGATTCTCAAATATGCTGTTTTACCTTGGCTCCATGTCCCTCTACATTTTCACGAGTGATCGTCTTTTTAAGTTGCTGATCAATCAGGACGTGGCGAGATGATAACAATTTGTCACAGTCCTCACGTTTCACATTATCTAATCAAATCTGCATTTACTAATGGCAGTTATTGTTGAAATATTTTGCTTGGCAAAGTATATTGAACAAGTCAGCAATATTGAGGTACAGCTAAGACGAGCTCAAATCCTAATGTATTGCTTCGCTGAGGGATATTGAATGAGGACGAGACAAGGTTTCAGTGATATTTGTGTTAGTAACAAGCAGTAGCAGTATTTGCATAAATATCAATAGTGTAGTTGTACTCTACACCTAGAGATAATTTCATTTCCACTTCTATCCTCTTCAGGATCCACAACTGTACGCCCTGTGGCAACAGAGAGCCAGAGATCACTCTGGGGAACATATAACACCGAAGGTACACACACACACACACACACAGTATACTGTCATGTTTATGTGTAAGCAAGCACACACTGACTGTGGCTTCTTTGCATCCATATGTCCTATTGGTGTTTCTGGGGGGGAAAAAAAGAAAAAAGGAAGAAAGAAATGTGCACTTTTGCCAAATGACCAACAGGGAGAGCCATTTCTCCCACACGTTCTCAAATATGTTAGACCACTGCCACGAGAGAAGGTGGTAGAAGAGGGCATCAGACTAATCTCACCATGATCATTAACAGGTGACAGGTAGGGTGAGCCGTCAGTTAATGTTGTCATGTACTACATCTTCCCCTCCAGCGACAGAAAACGTTCCAGTCACCAACGCATCAACTACAACAACTGTGACCACAACTGTCCAGACAAAAGGTAACATTATTAAAGTGATCCCTGCTTTGTAAACACATTTTCAGCACTGGACTGACACCGAATATTAAAGCATTCTATTGAATATCGGCCATATAGTCTTTATCAGACAAGAAACGCCTGCAAGTAATTGCAGTGATGTAAATGTCTTTTTTATTACTTTGCAGGCATACCAGAAATCCGTTTGACAAATGGTAACAATAGCTGTCAGGGTCGTGTAGAGGTCCGCTACAAGAACTTTTGGGGGACAGTGTGTGATGATGACTGGGACATGATGAACGCCCATGTGGTGTGCAAGCAGCTTGGATGTGGCCCGGCCACCGAGGCCAAGACCCAGGCTTTCTTCGGCTACGGTTCAGGTCTGATCCTGCTGGACAATGTGGAGTGTAGCGGCAATGAACGGAAACTGTCTGACTGCTTCCACCTGGGCTGGGGTCAGCACAACTGTGGCCATCATGAAGACGCTGGAGTCATCTGCGCACGTAAGACAGCACTTGCCCTCATCTGAGGCTAATGCAGGCTCCATTAGGCATACATTTATGGCATGCAAAACAACACGCTACTGAATGCAGTAGACAAACCTCCATCTTAAGTCATCAGTTCCTCTGAAAGCTCACACTTCCGTTTCATCCAGTCGTCTCTGCCCGCCCTGCTGAGCTGTCCAGTTGCAATGTATGACTCCACGGTAGTACTCTAAGGAGGAGACAACCCAGAGAGCATAAAAAATACAGTGGATGAGTCAAGGCAAGTCAGCGTCACTGCATGCCTGCAGGCCAAATTTCCCTTCTTTGAGGCTAAATGAAAAGCACGTACAGACTTCGGTTTTCTTACTGTAGACAGCACATCCTTGGTTTCAGGTTGATCTTAAATTATGAGTCTACATTTATAAGGGGGGCAATTTTAAATAATTTGCAGAAACTAATGCGTCCTTCCACAGACAGTTAGAATTGGAAAAGATGACATAATCTAGGGCTGTAGGCATCAAAATCACTACAAAACATATTTTGCAGAAAGTTGTTGAAATGTGTCTTTAAACTGGGTCTCTGTATTGTGGCCAGGAAGGAGCCACACAAGGGACTTCCTATATTGATCAGTAGGGTCATTATAAGAGAGCTTCGTTATTGCTTTTGTCACCTGATATTTCCTGAGTATGCACATGACCCACAAGCATCACCCTGCTTTCCTCTGTTTCCTTAGCTTTTCAGGGCCTCAGTGTGAGTGGACGTGACTTTGGAGTAACGGCAAGAATACCCACCACCACAACGCCACCCTCTGAAGGTCGGTTAAATGTATTTTCAACCAGCACAATATCAACCCATTTCCTCTGGACTCTGGATAAATGTGACTCTTCTTTGTTTTTGTAGGAATGGTGAGACTGGTGGGCGGCCAGCACCAGTGTGAGGGTCGGGTTGAGATGTACTCAGATTCTGAATGGGGCACAGTGTGCGATGATGCTTGGGACATCCCTGACGCGCAGGTTGTGTGTCGCCAACTGGGCTGCGGGGAAGCCACGGCGGCTTGGGGGGACGCTTTCTTCGGGCCTGGCACAGGAACAATCCTGCTGGACAATCTCAAGTGCACCGGCATGGAGGCCTCCCTTCACAATTGCTCCCATATATCCTGGGCAGTGCACAACTGTGACCACACTGAAGATGCTGGTGTCACCTGCTCACTGTCGTGATTTCAGCAGAACCACACTCCCATCACCACGATGGGTAGGAAGTGGGTGTACCATCCTGGGACTTGTGTACATTATGTAAATAAAAGATTTCACATTGCTGAAGGAATACTTCAACACCAACAACATATAAAATAACTAATATGACAATATATGATTACATATTATAAACTATCTATGCCTATTAAGCACTTTATAAATAAATATGATATAAAATACAATGTACACTGTTTTTTATTTGATAAACAAAGAAAAACAAAGATTTTAACTGTCTGTCATTCTCTTTTTTGCCCCCAAATGTTAACATATTTACTTTACATGTGATTCTTTGATGTTTAAATAAGTTATACTGGAGGAAATCCATCAGTTATTTAGTCAGTGGATAAGGGAGATATTTTTGGGAACCTCACTGAGTTCACAAGTATGTAAGATAAAACAAACACAACTATAAATGGGTAAAAAATATACACTAAAAACCACAGGAATGCCAGAAAATAGAAACATCCATTATTCAATGTGTTATATCCTCTGAATGTACAGTATATCTTCATCTACAAAAAAAAAATGCTGTGTTACTTGTGCTCTGTAAACCCTCATCTAAATAAAGGTGGTAATAATCATTCACATGTGACAAAATAAATGTAAATGTTATAAATTCTTATTTTTTGGTATATAATATATTTTTGGTGTAAAAACAAAGATGTTGAAATCGGTATCTGCATTTGTCATTGTCTTAAACCTGTGCATTTCTTTAAGTTTTTATACCCCTTTAATTGCTGGGCAAATGCGGTCACGCCATTTAAAAGGCAGAGGATTTTTGGAAATTCCTTAGTAGCAAAACACTACTTCGACATTTAGCAGGTTTTACTGTTTAAGCAAACTCATAGGTAACTGTAGCTAATAATTAGAAACAAGCTATAAACAGGCCAATGATGACATAATAACAATATTGCTAACATCATTTGATATACAGTGTAAATCTCTAATTAATTAAGCAAACTGCCATATACTGCAATTAAGCTAATTGACTGCACCCAAACTGAGAAATTACATTCTGTTAGCTAGCTATGCTACCTCGCTAACAGCGGCCAGTCACATAAACGATGATAACACCGTAATGACGAATGGTAAGATGTATTGTAGTAGTAATAAAAGTACAGAATAAAGTCAGCAAAGTGACTCAGTACTGTCAGCTAAACAGCTGTGTTGATCTAAAGTTTGCTAACATTAGCCACAATAAGCAGCTAAGTGGAATGAAATGAGCAGGTTTTGGATCTCACTCTAAATGCTGTTTATAATTAAACTATTTCATGGTTCAATGTCACTAAAATGTGTGAAAGAATATGAGAGAACAGAACAAAATCAGTTAGAAAACCTTGATGCAATGCCATTTACCGTATCAAGATTTAATTTGTGCACCCTCTCAAGCTCCACCTCAAATTGTGATGCCAGACTACATTGATTGGACAGTACTGATTGTAAACAGTCAAAACCATTATTACTGTATTTTATCGAACGGAGAACAAAATGTGAGAAAAAATAGTAATTTCACCAAATATCAAGCAAGTTGTTGTGAACAAAATAAATGTTTCCTGAGATTGTAGCACTTTCATTTACCTGAACAAAAGTCTGCATTATCTTTGAATAGGCAGGAGCTACCTCAGGGATTAAGGATATGTTACAATCAGAATTAACCTAACTAAACGGAATTTAACTAATCTCCATCAGATATATTTGGCACTCACGTAACAGATAGTAAAACCTGAACCATCAATATCAGGTATCATACACTCTTGTTAAGTTGTAGTCTTAGTTTAATTCAGCATCTTCCATTTGGATTGTGTAAGTAAAGTACAGTCACACATATAACAGTTTCAATTGGTATTTTGATTCAAAAATCAATTATAGATATCAATTTACCTGGTATAAATGTAGTAAACGGAAAAATAAGGTAAAATGGCTTTCTACGGCATGGCAGGCTTGAGAGAAAAAGTTGGAGCCAATCAATCTCAGAAATGTCCAGTGTCTACACGGACAGGGAAACAGAATGGTCTGTGTAAGAGGGCGTGTTTGATGACTCATGATAAAATGACTCAGCGTATCAGCATTATGATATGAGCCTGCCTAAGACCTACATTCAGTACCATCAACAGAAATATTAGCAAATGGCATATCCATGGTTACAGAGGTGGTTTCACAAACAATTCATGATTGTCTGAGAACAAACCATTCAATCTTTACACTGGAAAAGGATTTTTGTTTTTATATATAAAGTAATGTGGAAAAAACACTAAAATGTGAATGCAGAAAAAAGTCAAAGTGTTCAGATAGATTCTGATTCTTTATCTTTCAAATCTTTGCTGTTGTGATTTTCCACTGGCAACACAGTTATAGTTAAAGTCAAACACAAGATATGAACTGTTTTATGGTCAAAGGTGTGTCTTTTTCTTTATCAGCTACACAGGTTTTGATGATGACTCAGCCAATTAGACTTGGGGACAGTGACAGTGTATGTCACCGTGACGATTGTCAATACTATGAAAATGCAAAAATAAAATAATATGTTAAACATGCTTTCTTATTGAAATATTACATGTCACAGATACAGTACACTGCACATCTGTTGTCTAGTTAAGAAGTGTGTCGCTACTGTTTTACACAATGTGATATAGAACAAAGGTGTGGCCTCTCTTGGTTCACTGCCACATGGCAGTTATATGTTATGACCTGCAAGTAACACATTACTGTGTCATGCAGGAGTAAGATATACTGTTAAAACCTTATCTTCGTCTCATATTGCGTATCCGCATTTCAGTACATGTCGAGCCACCTGAAACTGGCGTTACCTGTTGGCCCCTGGGTAAAAATGGCTCTCTTGGCGTGGCGTCAACGATCCACCACTGTAACATCACATGAATAACATTGGTGCGTGGTAATCTGATAGCATGCAAATTGCCTCAAGGTTGTATCAACAATGTGGGCGTTGCATCAGATGAAATAATGGAATGATTGAGATGGCTAGAGCCCCTCTTTTGAGACGGGTGGGCCACGAAGATGAGGCAGGCCCCTTGTTGTGTTGGGTATTTTGAGCCTTTGGATGTTCCTCAGGTCAGGGTCGGGGGCCTTTGGGGCGGCGCATGGAGGTCAGAGGGGCCCCGGAGCGGTTTGTCCGGTCGAACTTTTGCGTTTTGGCGTGTGATGACTGTACTGTAGAAGGGAAAGTGTGATGGAGCAGCACAGCATAATGTCACCACTGTGTAAAAACTAGCTCCTTCTCCTTGGATGTGTGAGACTGTTAGCCCTCCATTGCCTGGCTGTGGGGCAATAGGCTGTGCTGTCTCCGGCTGCCAGGCTCGTTACATCACTCCGCGAGGACACGCCTTTTTGGGTGGTGACACAACCGAGGGAAAGTGCTCGGAGGGGGAGGGGTGTCCCGTCGGCAGGCGCACAGACAGCAGGCAGCAGCTGCAGCGAGAGCAACCCGGCGCCGTTTCTCTGCATTCAAACATTCATATTACGATTTTTTTAGCCCCCCGAAACACAGCGGCGAAGCTCACGCACACGTCTTTAAAATGGTAGACCGCGAGCAACTGGTGCAGAAAGCCAGGCTGGCCGAGCAGGCGGAGAGGTATGATGATATGGCAGCTGCCATGAAATCGGTGAGTAGGCTCCTTCTTCCTCCTCCTCCTCCTCCTGTCATGACCTTTGTCATTTCAGTCATTTCTTTAAATCATAAACAGCCTATTGGACGTATGTGTGTGTGTGTGTGTGTGTATGTGTATGTGTGTGTGTACCTGTGAGAAATGTCTTAAAGCTAGCTAACCTAGCATGAGGGGGGCAGTGATACGCAGACAGGGAGGGGGGACTGTGCCCCGTGTTGGAGCACATTTTGACTTAAGCGGAGAAGCCTCGTGAAAATGGTGTATGAAAGTTCTGATTAAAGACTGCATTTGTGAGAAAGGCGTCGTTTCGAGCGGGATGCGAGGCGGTTATAGTTAGATTTGGGGGACATCGTTTTGAACGGGACACGCAAGGCCCGCGGAAGCCCATGTTCACTTTTACGCCCGTTTCCATTAATGTCAGAGGTGTCGGCGGCGTCGTTGTGGTACAGCGAGGGCTGAGCTGTAAATGAATCATTTACAGGCGATGACAGGGGTTTGATCGGCGATGAGCTGCGGTGGATTGTGGTAGTCTCAAATGCGGACTGTTTGATCTTGGGGCGGTGCCTTTCGCCAGGCTCCCTTTAAAAAAACCCTGCCAGGCTGCTCGGTTGTGAAAGAGCCGAGGTGGTGGGCGGGGTGGGCCAAAGCAGCAAATAGCGATAAGACGTGATCAAACTCCGTGTTCTGGTGCAAATTGGCTCATTGTGATGAAGGAGCATGGAAATGAAGGCGTCGAGAGATGCGCATAGTCGGCGGAGCAGAGGGCGAAGCTAGGTGGTACCACGATGATGAGAGTCACATCGCGGGCTGACGGTCGTGTTCCGGTTTGCAGGATGCTGAGCTCGAAATAATGAGCCATCGATTTAATGTGGGATACGGCTCGCCTTCAGCCCGCTGTGGAGAAACAGTCGGGCTGCATCCCTGCCTCTTGCTGCCACACATTTTGGCGCATAGGGGGAAGAGCAATGTTGGCTGAAGGTTGATCGCAATCGATTTGCGCAGAAGCAGCGCACAAAAATGCGAAGCGTTCACCTTTCAGACGTGGGTGTTGGTGGACGGACAGCTTTCCAGAAGGCTCTGTAGATGTCATATTGCAGCAAACTGTTAGGCAATTTTTTTCTTTTTTTTTCTTTTGGGACTGCAAACTGAAGCATGACGGGACCGCTTGTGTCAATCGATGCTGTGTAGCAACCGCATCCCTGCGTCCTCGACCTCTTCCAGCAGGTTCCCACACAGAGGCGTGCCGCAGCATCTGCCAAGATGCAGCACAGGCCCACCCGTAGTGCACCATTTCATAGGCTGCTTTATCACAGCTTCACAAAGGCTGCATCTCTATGCATGGGCACTGTCTGGACAATAAGATCACAGAGGAATGGACACATTGGTAGGAGAATTGGAGAAATGTTGTTCTGTAGCACAGGGCCCACACTTCTTTATGTAAAAGAAGAGCTATAATGGATGTGCAGGAGTTCACATTGTGTCTGAAGTCCTACTAATGGTGGCTTTTGGTAACAATATAATCATTTATACTATATGTTTTACCGTGATATCCAGAGGCTAGTAGTTTCAGTCATATTTCTATAATTTTCATCTGGAAATGATCATAGAATTACTATATTCTATATCAGTTATATCTGTTTGCTTTTACTGCAGGGCCATTGTCACCAGCAGGTGCCTCGTTGTGAGCCCAGGCTGTTAAGGCCAGTAGTTATGTTTAATACCAGATAAAGCATATTCGTAGAAACTACTTTTTCCACAGCAGCTCCAACTCCAAGAGTCAACAAGTAAGCTGTCAGCGTGTTTAAAGGCCACGCTGTGTGCTGCCGCTCTCTAGGACCGGCCTGTAGTGGTAATGCCAGAGGGGGCCCAGCTCCACCCCTTCCGATTTCTGCCGAGTCAGAGAAGAGAGCTGCCCCTCACCCAGCCAGTCTCTCTGCAGCACTGGGCAGCGGGGTGTGTCTGCTGCCTCGCCCATCATTTGAGGGGAATCCCTTGCCACTGCAGACATGGTTACCGCCCCGGTGGCAATGGAACCAAATAACCAGGAACACGACACACTGCACCCATCCTCAGGAGGACAGTAACGCCTCAGATTCAGGAAACCAGGCCCAACAAAAATGAGAGATGATGACAAAGGGTCAATGCCTTTTGTGAGATTATAATAAAATGGTTAACTGGCCAGCAAGTCTCACCATCAAGTATGTTTTCACAGCATCAATAATTCAGTGTCTCCTTCTTTTAAGAGGAAATCAGAGACAAAGAGAAATGATCTTAATTCAAGAACATAGAAGCTATTGACATTATCTGGGACAATCATTTGTTATTTGGGAGCTAGAAATCAAAAGGTTTTAGTCTGTGATTTTATGCAAACAGTAAATGAGAGACACATTAATTCTTGCATATTTGTCTGAATTTGTACATCCAGCAAAAATGTTTTGAACAGAGACATTAACAGCTTTTCCATGTTTTCCAAGATTTATTTTTAGGAGGTATGTGTGACATCACAAGTTTGAGAGCAGCCTTAAATTCTGCTTGTCCTCTTTCTGTCTGTCGGGGACAGCAATGAGTGATCAGTAACTGAACAGAGACGCAGACCCACCTGCCTGCGAAATATCTTGAGGTGCTGTTCAGTTATGCATTCCCCTTTAATCTACGTAGTAGACATCATCCATGTATGGGCTTTATATGATTTTATTAGCATTGAACCGAAAATCTGCTTTTTAATGAAAATGAGCTTCTTTGTTGTACAGTAAATGCTTCTGACTACACCAATCAGCCATAATATTAAAGGTGAGGAAAATGACATTAGTCATCTCATTTAATCCAGTGTCATGCTGGGAAACCACATGGCGATGTCATTTCCTGATGGCAGTGCATGACATATGTCCCCGTTTAACCCACTTAACTGACGCCTTTACTTGTTATCGGAGACACACAAAACAAACTAGAATCACACTCTGTAGAGAGCATACCTCCATCAATTCCAACGGTCTCCTTTAATTTAGTCAGACTAATCAGATACCAAACATGATATCCCTGTATCACTCAAAAAAGCACTCAATCAAACTCACCCAATTGTTAAACCACAAGTTCGATAGATCTAGGATCTGCTTCAGATTGTACTCTCCTATAGTTACCTGCCATTTAAATATGCCAGATATTTTTGTCCATGCAGAAATTCCTGAGAAATTGTTCAGTGTTGGAGAAAGTGAGAAAAAGCTCCTTGATCAGTCCCTTTATCTGGATACACACCAAAAGTGAAACTCACCCAATTGTTAAACCACAAGTTCGATAGATCTAGGATCTGCTTCAGATTGTACTCTCCTATAGTTACCTGCCATTTAAATATGCCAGATATTTTTGTCCATGCAGAAATTCCTGAGAAATTGTTCAATGTTGGAGAAAGTGAGAAAAAGCTCCTTGATCAGTCCCTTTATCTGGATACACACCAAAAGTGAATGGGGTCTTTTCTGGGCTGAGACCCATCCACCTTCCAAGTTTTGTGAAAAATTGTTAAGTAGTTTTTGTATAATCCTGCTGACAAACCAAGCAACAAACCGGCGGAGGTAATTATGCTCCATGTCTTTGGACAAAATATTGCTTGACTCATGACGAAGTGTTTGTAGTGTAAAGAAAACAGAACTTTGTAATCATTCAGCATTGACCTTTAGGAGTCATTTTCGAGGGTGACTGAATATTGAATATTTATCTAAAAAGACCTCATTACTACAGTATGCATATCTAATGAGACTATTACATCATTGTATCCACAGGGACACAGTGCCTCAGCCCTTTGATATCGTAATGACTCATTTATTAGGCAGACCTAATAAACCCAAATCAATACACCAGTTTTAATGTAAGAAATGCATTTGGTCTTTTAGAAGAGTGCTTTTGTCTTCATTATCTTCTTAAAGATTTTTTCAGTGTTTTTGCACACCATAGCCCATTTACTATTTTCTTTTCTTGTGAAGATAAATATTTAGTGAGAGTTATGAATTATCTTTTTCTACCTCATGGGCCACTGTTGCTTTCCTTTTTGTTTTCATCAAGCAATCCACACACAGACAAAATAGTACCATATATTTTTAATAACTGTGATAAAAGCTGTATTTATATCAAGTCATATACTAAGTTAAATTAGTCGTTCAATTCATCCTTTAATGATAAAGATTGTTTTCAGTGCTCACAGAGAATACCATTACGTTTTGAACTTTATTGACTATCTTGTGAGAAGCAGTGCTTTTGAGGAAGAAAAAAACCCAACATGCCATCTTGGGGGAAACCTTCAACCCTAATTCCCACAAGAAAAACAAGCTCTAAATGTCAAGTTATTCTTTCAAGCTTTTGAAGCAACAATATCAAAAACTGCCTGTTACGTGAGCCACGCAAGGCTCCTACTCCTTTCATACCAACCCTGGGTATGATGTGCTTTATTGAACGTTCAACCCAGTTTTCAGTTTCAGTGATTCAATCGAGACCACATTAGTTAACCCCTGTGCATCACAGAAACTTCAGTCTGCAACTGCAGCTCAGTACAAGTTAGTGATAAACCACAGAGTTTCATAGTTGCAAAGAATTGGATCACACTAAGTAACTCAGTCAAGGGTCAAGTTTCAGACTCATTTGCTCTCTGTCGCTCACTCTCCACCCTTTCGCTTTTTGAACTAGCCAACGTTAGCTGTTGTCCCAATCCCATCTCCAGAAGTGGGCAGTGTCCAACTCACATGCGATCCTGGTAGGCATGAGGATCAAGAAACCATTTCTAATGACATGTGTTGCCTCGCTGAGATCAACCAGAGATGTGGGTTTCACCCATTTCGCTATGTTGATCTGAAAGGGGTGTTGCAGATCCAAGCATCTAACATCCAGGGTACCATAGCAACAGCAGCTACGAGACAGCTATTGCCTGATCTATGGTTTATACACCACACCTCCTTTTAGCAGTTGATCTACATTCCAACCTCCACCTAGACTGAGATTTAGTGGAGAGAGAAAGAATGGCATAGATACCAGCATGCAAAATGAGTTTCCTCATATCTGCAATTCCTGAATCAGGATATGTTCCTCATAACACACTAACAGGACCCTTGAGCAAGAGCTTGAGTAGGACTGATTTAACCAAGAGACCATAAGCTGGTATAATGTGCTGATTTGATGCCATTATTTTGAAGTAGCTTTGAGACACACACACACACACACACACACACACACACACACACACACACACACACACACACACACTCTATTGCCGGGCTTACTCGTCTTAGGAAGTGCATGGCACAGAGAGCCAAGGCTTCCATCACACTTAATGAACTGATTGCATTATTCTCCCTTGGACATCCGTTCAATGCATTGCCAGATGCATTTTGCTGCAGCTGCACCATACACTGAATGTATAGATATGTATCGACTGTACAGTATAATGTTTGCTGCGTTGGATAAAGACAGAGATTTCATTAAATCTCAGAGCGCAAGCAGAAAAGCTAAACATGTGACATGCCTTCATTTAAATCATGTTAAGATGAGCTTTTAAAGCACACGATATTTGTCAGTGTTGAGTTTCCTACATATGTATAAGCTCATAATATACATACAGCAATATGATCTAGATCTGAGCCTTAAGGGAGTCATCCCACAGGTTTTGCAGGTTCTGCAGCGTCCCCGTCCCCCCCCCCCCCAAAAAAATATTGTGAACAGAACAGGCTAGGGCTGCTCGATTATGGAAAAAATCATAATCACGATTATGTTGCTTGATATTGTAATCACGATTATTAAAGACGATTATTCATTGATTTGAGAACAAGCACTTATTGAACTTTGAACTCTGGTATTTCTTTTAACACGATAAGTTTGAACTGAAAAACAAGAAAAATGCAAATAAATAAGAGAAAAATATATCAATAAAATGAATTAAATAATATGTCAAAATAAAAAATAATCACTGTCCCTGTGCGGCTCGACCATAGGTCCGCTGTGGTGGCAAAATATGATGCTGTTGACACTTCTCTTGCAACTTTTCTGTGACATTCGTCATAAAGGGCAGGCAGCACAATTCTGCTGATATGGTGACGTGATGGTAACACATAGTGTGTCCTTAATTGAGGACTGTGTGGCGGTGGCAGGAGTCGAGGAGCTTTTAATTTTTTTTTTTTGTTCCTTCACTGCTTGGTCATGTATTACTCTGTGTGTTTGGACTTTAAATGGTTAAATAAATCGGTCGTGTTCCCTTGAGGTGCAGACACGGTTGCGTGACATATCTTCACAATATCTTCGTTTGTTGTCAGACTCCTCGACACCGAAGTGTTTCAACACCACAGAATTTGCTTTACCTTTCTTCCTAACCAAAGGCTGCATTTCTGCCACCTTCTTCCGTCTTCTTCTACACATTTTTTCCAAACACGCACTGGCAATACACACCGCCGTGGCTGGAAGCGAAAATTTTCAGGCGGATTGGGGTGGACTGCATAGGTGGCGATGCATTTACCACACAAGACACGATGTGCAGCATGATCGTTTTATTACGATTATCTTGTTTTCATGATCAAGGGAAGCTAAAATCGAAATCAAAATTGAAATTGAATTAATCGCCCAGCCCTAGAACAGGCCTACACTTGCCAACATGTAGGTTAGATTGCGTGCATCAGTCCTTATCGCAGTACAAACATCTAATGTATGAGAACATGACAGTGAAATAAAGCAAACACCATTCCAATTTTTTGTGTGGATGGTTATAACATTTATTAAAATTTTCATCCCTGATCCAAATCTGATCTGAATGCCACAACACTGTCACTGCTGCTGCGAGGTCTGACACTCCAGCATCTGATTTCCCTGTTGTTGAGGAAAAACATAAACTGGTAGAAAAACAGGGATATGATCCACAACATCTTTATCCAGTTTGAGTTCTTGCCACTTAAACCAAAATCATTGGTTTAGCTGTGTCTGATTTTTGCTGCAAAAAAACAATTGGAATAGAAAACGCTGCTGTATGCAGGGGTGATCAGAATCTCTATAGGAGTGGGTGTGTGTGGGATGATGCATCTTGTGGAAGGTACCAACAAGATCGAGTGAGATTTATAGTCTCAAATGTGCCTTTAGTGTGAATGGAAGAGATGTTTTCATTTGACACCTATGATGAGCTTTCATTTTAGATAATGATTGCTACAGTCAGTGCACTAAACTAGGAAACAGGGTTATACCCCCAGAAAATGTCTGTCTTCTCTCAGTCACCATTTGCTGTTTTTCTAGTTCATCCTCATCCATCATCCTCATTTTGGAGTTTTTGTCCAGAGGGCATAGGAAGCATCAAACTTCAATTTATTTTCTTTCTGAACGTACTCCTAAACCTCAATCCAATTATGAATGCAGTGTCATCTCAGGACGTTTCGGTATGGCCGAAATGAGTCTTGACTCAGTAGTGAGTCACAAAGGCACTACGAAAAACGCCCACCTCACCCACCTACACACACTATAATCTTGTTCATTTCACAACATCTGAGAGCCTTACTTGCATTTGCAGCAATATGTGCAGAATTGAACTGAGTGATATTCCCCTCCCGGTTCAACATATCTTATTATCCTGTAGCATCGCTCAGTTGCATAATGTCTACTTTTCCTTTTGCTTACTCACTGTCAGCGAGTACAGGGAGATAACTGCTAACATTACAAGGCATCACGCTGACACATCTGGCCTGCATTTGTAATATACTTCTAAGGAGAGGAAAAACAGCTAAAATTGATTTGGCACACTCATGTAGCTCCTTTCTGGGTGCTGAAAACATGTTCTTAGTGTGGAGTGTGAAAACAAGCACAGACTGGTGGCAGCTTTTGAAGTAAGTTGTGTTTACTTTAAACCATTATCCAGACACAAAAAAATCTCCTTTTGTTTAATAGAGAATGACACACTATAATCTGCAATCATCAGGTACAGCAGTACCATGATCTCTTTTGTTACAGCCCAGCACATTAGCCAGTCATTGTTAAGGGCGCCCTGTAAAATGTTCTTGTAAAGAGTTCCTGTTTGGATTCAAACAAGTCAAGTGGTCAAAAAACGCAGAAGTCCACCTTTAAGTCACCAGCTGCTCAGTGTAACTGTAAATGTGGACATTCTATTGATGTAGCAAGGGTCCCAATGCAGAGGTCTTTTGGAAAAGCTCAACTGTGACTCAGCCTTTGCCATAACACGATACAACTTCATTCAGTAAGACGCTGTGGTCGCCATCAAATATATGCAAGCAAACGTTCCTAGGAGATTATTTTGTATCCACCATATTTTTATCGTTTTATGAGGAAAGTTATCAGGACAAAAGACATTCTTTGTCATTATGACAACTTTAAAGATTTGTCAAATCCTTCTCTTTTGTCGTCTGATAAGTCTTCATAGGCAGTAACCTGTCACACTACACTTCCTGGATCATATTTCTTTGTCTCATCAGTACCTGACACTACACACCTGCACCAGCCCCTTGCATTTTTTTGTTAATTTAGGCAATTTTCATTCTGAACGTTCACTTTCAGTTCTCCTAAGTTCAAAATCTTCTCCTTCCGCATTTAAATGAGATTCTATTCATAGAAAGATTGTATGAGATGAGATGTACCAGCAGTTTCTGGAATTATCCAGTGCCCACAGATGTTCAATAACTGCAAGATCATCTTAAATGAAGAGAGAATCACCCCTCAACGTCCCATTCCTTCATTGTAGTACATTGCAGTATTGAATAAGTATGACAGTGACACAATTACCACTGCATGGTAATGCTTTCTAGGTAAAACTGGCATGGTCAGTAAGGACTTGGGCATAAACAAGGACCACACTCAAATACTATTTTTTTGCTGAGGGAGAATCCTAACTGAGTGAAATGATCTGGAAGTATCTAAGTGGGAGCCATGATAAAAGCTGGTTGAATCCTCTAAATGCTAAGGAAAGGCGCTTCAATGCGTCCTTTCTTTTCTCCTTTAGTGTAGAGCACACTGGATCATCCTTTAGGAAAAGAAAAGCGATAATGCCAGCCCACAATTCCTTGCAGCCCTAGTTCAGTGAGATTCTTCTAGCATTCTCTTTTTGTATTATTTTTCACATCTTGCCCAGACCTGAAGGCGCTTTTGTTTTCTTTGGAGGTCAAGGAAAAAGTGCTTAGGAAAAGAAATGGGTTTTTTCTATCATGCAAAAAATATTTTTTAATTTTTCTATTTTATTTTTGGCTAGTTCCTTGCGTTTATAGTTTACTTTGTTCATCAAGTGAAATATCACCTGACACCACATTTGATGTTTGTAGACGAGCGGTTGAAGTTGTGGCTTTATTGCTTTGGCAGCATGATGAGGGTTATTTGTTGGGGATTTCATGCCCCTGAATGAGTTTACAGTATTATTACAGACCTGGAAAATATAAACATAGGGATGCTGACAAGATGGGTATAGCCAGAAGATAGAAGATAGACCCAAGCTAAACACATGAGTTTGAATGTCAGCCTGTGTCCCTGGCACGGCCTCTGACAAAGTATTAGCAATGCAATTACACAATAATCTCAGTACTGTTGTTGTTAGTAACACCGCTAGTCAATTTGTGATGAGTCTGCAGTGCCTCTAAACTGTGATCTGGAAATGAGTGTGACCCAGAAGCAATTGTATAGCTGGTAGTCGTTGGTGTAAACAAATAGCAGTGTAATATTATTATATTCTAGTTGAATAAAGTTTAGTTGGGAGCTGCCAGCATAACCCAAAATTGACCTCTAAGGTAGAACACATTCAGCTCACACAAATATATGGGCTGAACATGATAGTCTTGGATTGTCATGTACTGTGCAGTTTATTTGATAAGCAATTATTTACTCACAGTAATATTTGACAGCATGTACCAGTATGTAATATGGCCATTTGTTTTTACAGGTGTGCGTAGCCTGTTTCTCTGTCTTTTTAAATCAAAGCAGAGAACCGGTACTGACAGGGAGTCCCCAGCTTGCATTAACTGGTGTTTTGCTCTCTCCATACCAGTCCAGTAGCCTAATTAGGTCTCCACGTCTCTCTCATTCTTTTTGAATGACCAACCCTCTATGTGTCTCATTACGCATCAGCTGTAATCACAGAAAACCACTGTCATATGTGGTAGCGTAGCAACAAAGAGCTACTTGAAGCTGTCTCTCCACCACCATTACTAAGACACACACATACACTGCCTCACATCCCCCTTTTCTTAGCACCGGGCTCTAGCCTTATTCACACCGCCAGTGACGTCAGGTAGTCCACGGTGCCTTTGTGCTCTGTTGCATGAATGAGGGTCGGCAGGGGGGTTGTCACATCAGGTTAGGAAAGGCTGGGGAGTGAGAGCGAATGAGCAAGGAAAAGACAGAGGGAAAGCATGGAACAGGAAGAAAAGGGGGAAGCTGTGGGACTATGGCAAGCCTTCATTATGTGAATTGTAATCCATTAAATGGAAATGTGAGGCGGAGGGTATAGAGGTCTAACCCAGCCTCTACTTAGGACCAACATATCCTCTCACTCTCCCAGCCCCACAGCTCTTACTGTGACTCTCCTGTGGATATTAATGGCCATGCAGAGAGCTGTCAAAGAGGAAATTATTGATTGTCCTGCCTGGCCTTTGTTTGTATTAACACTCCGTTGTTTGGAAGTTTGACTGCCTTGTGCAAGGATGAGTCACGAGAGAGCAGGCGCGATTGATGAGCTTTATGGGTAGACAGAGCTCTATTGTCATCACAGCACCACAGCTTCCGTCAGGGCTTTCTGCTCACCCTGCAGCCTTCTGAAACAAAGGCTGCCATGTTTTTACAGACGTACTGTTTAGGCCTTGTTTTTCTGACCTCTCTGTTGCTCCAGCACTGACCTACTCTGCTGGTTGCATCCTCTGTAGGTCAAATACTCGTTTACGCTAATTGTAATTTAATGGACTAAGGTATGGAGCGGTATAGAGCTGAGGCTGTGCTTCAGCAGTGACTAATGGGGATGGGGGGGGGGGGTTACTTTCTCCTGTGCTTGTAAGTGGGATCATTATGCAACGTATGTCATTCTGTTTGTCTGTCTTCACTCTTTTCCAGTACAGAGGTCACTGTATTTATGTGAGCTGTAAATTTTACAACGTCTTGTGTTGAGACACTCCTTAGTGAACAAGCACAAAAGTCTACAGTCCTGCTAGTAGCGCTGTTCATATTCATATTCAGAGGCTGCACTACAGAAGAAGTCATGAAATGACTACATCCATGGTGTTTTTTTCTGCCAATATGGCTACAATATGGCCTAATCTCTTAGACAGAGATGATAATTTGATTTTAGGGTGGCACCAAAGGAAAAGGGTCATGAGATCCTGTGGGACTTTGATGGCTTTGGAGTAATCTGAAGTCTGTTGTTGCTTTAGAACAAAAGGTAACTCAGAAGGACTCTTCCTCTGATGAACAGAAAGTCCGTCAGGTTATGTACGCAAAACACTACATTTAAGCTTAATGCTAACACCAGTATGCTAACATGTTCTCAGTGACAATGCTAACATGTTGATGTTAAGCAGGTTATATTCACAAGGTTCACAATCATAGTTTAGCTTCTCAACATTTGGCAATTGGCACAAGTGCAGCCAAAGTTGATAGGTATGCCATTAGTTTGCAGGTGATGGGTCATATAGTAAAGTACTGGAAAAATATCAGTCAGATGATGGCATGTCGAGGAGCCATGAATATCAAGATAAAATTTAGTAAAGGTCAAGATATTTCACTGGATACATCATATGGAAAATGACTCATGCTCTGAGCACCATGAAATGTGCTTTATCGATTTGGCAGACAAGCCAACTAACATCGCCATCTCAAGGCTATGGATGTCAATGGAAAATGTTGAAGCAGGATTGAAGTGAAAAGGTTTCCTGTGGTTTTAGAGTCCGCCCATGTTTCATGTGCAGGCTGTTTGCTTTTGAATTAAAATGACATTGCTAAGACCGACTCCCAGTGTACGAGTTGGCTGAAGGGTGTGAGATATGAAAGGGCTTGTTTGCACTTATCTCCACCCACTGTACCACAGCTTTCTCAATACCACGAGTCATGCCACCATCCTTGTATTAGCATCTTGTGGCCAGAGTCTACATCGCAGATAGTATGCCTCTTACACAAAAAGCAGATTTTGCAGTCGCCATGGAAACAGGAGATTGCTTCAGTGATTGCTCTTTGCCCTCCACTCCCCCTCCCTATAACAGTTCAAGTAATGCTATTAAAGAGGATGGTTGGGCCTGTTGAACTGGACTGTTGATGTCATTGCCACTTAATGTTTCACTGAGTGTGAAAGATGGCAGTAGATGCATACAAGGACCCGCGTGTGCTGACGGTGAGCTCATCAGATGAACACATGATTAGTCATATGTTTGCATGAATAGAGATTACAGTAACAACTGGAAGAGGGATTAACAACCAATGTGTGTTACGGGAGTGCAAGCCGACGCAGAATGACACAGCTGCTACCTCATAGTGACTGTGATGCACCTCAAAGGTCACAGGTCTGTCCTTGAGCAATACACTGATGCTCTGCCGTTTGTCAAGGACACTTCATGTGCACTATCATGCTGTACAAACCTCCAGGGAGTATCTATCTAATTATGTGATTAAAAAGTTTCAAAGTGACCTGTTAGCTCCTTTCTAATACTGCGGCAGAAGAGTGCAATTTAAATGATACAAACACACTGCAAAGAGATTTACCTTAAGTGAAACAAGTCTTACTATTTTTTGCCACACTGCCATAGCGTCATGGATGGCAATGTACGTGTGTCAGTCGGTCCAGAACTTTGATCCAGACAGAAATGTCTATTGGAGAGATTGCCATGAAATTTTGCACAGACATTCATGTTCCCCAGAAGATTAATCTAAATAACTTTGGTGACCCCATGACTTTATTTAGTGAAATAGTTTTTACAATTGCTTTTACAATGCTAACATGCTAAACTAAGATGGTGGTCATGGTAAATATTATACCTGCCTAACATCACCATGTTAGCATTGTCAGTTTGATTATGCACCTTATCCCTAGCCCTCATCAAACTTGAGCAAATTATGGGCACGAGTCCAGCGTGTCCTGTCACTGAACAAGATGCTTATCCTTATTCCCGAATCAATTTATATGGATTATCATTCAGTGTTGAAGATCAAGTTTATACTAATAACACTATTATGGCTGAGCCCGCTTAGCTCACATTTGTAAAGCCCTTAAAGTGTCACCAGTGCATCAGTTAGTAGGATATTTTGTTACTTAAACTAATTCTGCGGAGCACCAAAAGTATAACACATCAGTGACTTCACAAGGAAACTTTTTTTGAAGCATAGAAGTGCCAACTCTGTTTTTGTGGGACAGCGCCTCAATTAATTTTAAAAGCTAAATTAAGATCAGGTCAAAGCAAACATTACAAGTTTATAAATGTGGAATGATTGTATAGTTTTACCACCACAATGTAGCACCTAGTTTTTTAGGTTTGCACTTTGTGTCTTGGTCAAAACCTGCATGATCAAGTGGCTGTTTGTAATATTTAGTTTTTCCCCCCCAAAAGTCTCATCATCATGTTTTTTTCTTGGTCATTACAGTAAAAGAGCCAGCTTAATTTTTCCTATTTAAATTTACAAGGAATATCAGCACAATCCGATCTCTTTAAAACCCAGAATGTAGTTTTATGGTGACTGATATACTGTTCACCAAGGGGCATTGTGAAGAGCTGTTCCACGTGATCAGTCGTGGGGCCCCAGCTCTGGTTTGCTCATGCAACTGAATTCTGCACTGAAAAAGAAAGTAACAACAGGCTTTATACTCAGAAAAGGTCTGTAAAGATGCCTCTGCTGCACAGTCCCAGTGGGGTATAAAGGATTAAATCCTCCAGCCAGACACAAGCCTGTCCAAACAAAACAAAACCAGCTTTCATAGCTGCGGACAACCAATCAGGAGTCACCTCAGGGGCTGATGTCAGTGAGCTGGGGGTGTGGTTTGCCCTGCTGGATGTAGTGACGGCTGCCTTGGGTGTTCTACAGTTTGTCCGGAGCTATCTGTGACAGTTTTCAGAGTCACAGCTTTCAAATCAGATTGCATTTGTTGTCCAGCTCATGTGATTGCTGTAGTTTGACATGTGCACAGATGATTGAATTGTTGCTTTTTGTGTCCATAGTATACTTATAGTATGTCACAAGTTGTTTGTCAGCTGTTGAATGAGACATATCTTCACATATTTGTCAGAAATATGACAGATGAGATTACAGTAATGTGCTAACGGCCTGCATATTTTTCTTTGCTTTTTGTTACTTCAGGTCACAGAGCTGAACGAAGCACTATCCAATGAGGAGAGGAACCTGCTCTCCGTGGCCTATAAAAACGTGGTTGGGGCGAGGCGTTCATCCTGGCGCGTCATCTCCAGCATTGAGCAGAAGACATCGGCCGACGGCAACGAGAAGAAGATCGAGATGGTGCGCGCCTACCGGGAAAAGATCGAGAAGGAGCTGGAGGCCGTCTGCCAGGACGTGCTCAACCTCCTCGACAACTTCCTGATCAAGAACTGCAACGAGACGCAGCATGAGAGCAAAGTGTTCTACCTGAAGATGAAGGGCGACTACTACCGCTACCTGGCTGAGGTGGCCACGGGGGAAAAGAGAGCCACAGTGGTGGAGTCCTCCGAGAAGTCCTACAGCGAGGCCCACGAGATCAGCAAGGAGCACATGCAGCCCACCCATCCCATCCGCCTGGGGCTGGCTCTCAACTACTCCGTCTTCTACTACGAGATCCAGAACGCCCCCGAGCAGGCATGCCACCTGGCCAAGACCGCCTTCGATGACGCCATCGCCGAGCTGGACACCCTCAACGAGGACTCCTACAAAGACTCCACTCTCATCATGCAGCTGCTACGAGATAACTTGACGCTGTGGACGAGCGACCAGCAGGATGACGAGGGAGGAGAGGGCAACAACTAAAGAGTCCAAAACCTCATTCTGCCAAAACACAACACGCGCGCTCACAAATGATGACAAAATAATAATAATAGTTAAAAAAGTTCTTAAAAATTAAAAAAAGGGGAGGGGTGGGCAGTGGAACATTGGCGGCCAATTTAGCCGATGGTACTAACGCGGCTGCTGTTCTTTATTTTTCAACAAATTAAAAGTAAAAAAAAAAAAAAAGTAGGTGGAGGGAAGACAATTTTAGTTTGAGGAATAACCTACAGTTAAAAAAAAAACAAAACACAAAAAATAAAAAGAATGAAACCCCCTCCTTGGTAGCCTCTGCAGCATTTGCCAAAATACCACTTAGAAGCAGAAGGTATGTCATTCATCACAGTGTGACTATTGGGTAACAATACCTTCACACTGGCAGAGACTGGTCTTATCGCGCAAATGAAGCTGAGCTGTCTTATTGTATTTGGTGAGGGGAGGAGCATTCAGAGAAGGAGTTTCGATGCTTGAGCAACACGAAAATTAGAGTAACCTTGAATGTCATGGCCTTGCTTAGTGAGAGCGACAGACAGACAGACATAGAGGGAGAAAGGACGAGTGAGAGAGAGAGCAGATGGGTTGCAGAGATGAAAGACGGGCTTTTAGGGGTGTCGAACTTCATCGTGTAACTTACAAAACGTACCGGCATCTTTAGTTGCACCACACTATGATCGTTGAGTGAACAGCAGGTTGTCTCTGTTATTGAAGATAACAGAAAAAAATGTTTTTGTTTGCTTTGTGTCAGGTATGTGTCCAGCTCAGTCGAACAGTCATACTGTAACTAAAAAGACAAATTCATGAAGTAAACTTAGTGCAGCTTGTCCCTCTCATGTGCTGATGTGCTTTATTAAATAAATTAACTGTTTTTGGACACCTAATTCTTATTGTCAGTATTGTCGTTACTATAACAACTTCTATTGGCTCCTTATGTTTGTAGGAAACGATTTGATTCACAGAAATCTAGATAGCAAATTAAAATGGCTGGAAATTTTGAAGAAAAAAAAAACGAATGTGGCAATTGAACACCATGATGAGTCCACCCTTAATTCTCCAATTATGCTATCTTCATAACAATCAGTAGGATCTCTGAAACGGCACCTGAAACCACAGACTCGATTAATGAACTAAGTATAATTTGTGGACAGAGCACATGCAATGTTAAAGTGGGAGCTCTAAAAGCAGATTTGAGGTTTGTGGATTTACTTTGTCTTCAGTTTCTTCTTGGTCAAGAAATGCACTTGCCTATTATACTGTTTCTTCAGTGTAAGATGATAACTGCTCCAATATTCTCCATAATACAATATTGTGCATGCTGGTGATGTATTTATACAGTAGCTTCAATTGATTAACTTATACTGTAGATGTTATGTATTCATATGAACATGGAATTACTAGACCTTAATCGGATTATTTTTTATTTATTTCTTTTTATTGCGATTGTTAGCTAGACCTTATTTTAATCTGTGTTTTCTTTACTCCATTTGCTGAAGTACGCTATACCAAAACAGTGATTGTTAACAATAAATTGATCTGTTACGGACCGCTTATGGTGACATGAAATTCTTGGTAAGGGTGAAAACAAAAAGTGGCGAAACTACACTTGCGTGACGTGGTAGTGAGTGTGTTAGCATTGGATGTCTTTCCCTTCATGTGTTAGTCCACTGGCAGTAGCAGAAACAGTGATAACTAAAATACTTGATTAAATGGTAAAACACTACAAAATTCACCTGGCTATATGTGTTGTACAGCAAACATGTCACATTTAAGACTGCCGTATTAGTATATGACATCAGCAGATTATTGTCACTGATGCATTAACATTGAAGCAACATTTCTTTTACGATGGAGCTAATTTTTTTTGTGACACCGCTTTCACTCCCTTTTAGCTTTGTAGTATTGATTAGATTTGCATTAATAGGAACTACTTCAAAGTATACTTGAGTAAATACACTTAGTTACCACTGATTTTTTTTTTTTTTTAATTTTAATATTAAAAGATATTGATACCCTTTTTTTTACTGAATATTTTTCCATAGGCAGTCTTGTTTACAATAAGAAAACGCCATCTCTGGCTCATTTTGATGTGTCTCAGTCTAATGAAGGGCGTCTCCCTAAAAGCATGACTAATACCTGACTCATCAAGCTGGCAGACAAGAATATGAACTTTGACCTATTCAAACAGGTCAGGAGGCTGCTCCACTGACCCCAACGATACTGGAGTCAGTGTATCAACTCTACAGGATGAGGTCATTCCCATCATGAGATCTTTTTATGTCAGTCACGAGGTGGACAATTAAGATGGAGCAGGCATACAGTCACAGAGAGTGAACAATAAATCGGATTCAGATACAGGTTTTTTTCAAGATATTTACCAAAGAATGTGCAAATATTCGTTACTTATAGAAAATATGCAATTAGAGAAAAAATAAAATGTGTGTAAATACAATGTTGCAAACGAGGTGTAAAGCGTCGAACATCCACATCGCACCAGTGGAAAAATGTTGTCTGCTCATCCCTGAAATCAAGAATACTAATTATTGGATATGTCTTTCCCTCTCTCGCACTCCAAACCATGATTCATTTGACACGGAGAACATGTACTTATTCGTTTTTTTTTATCTTCATTTGCTCGTATACATTCATGGGGAACATGAGGGAAGAAGTGTTGGGATCAAAATTTTGACCCCAGTGAATTATATTTGAAATACCGTTATTGCTAATAAGGCAAAGCTATGCTAGCAGCCTTGTATTACTGTGGTAGGCCAACGCTCTAGGTTGCTTTGAGCTAACGTTAACTTGCTGCCACTTGCTAATTGCAACTTGACTGAGATTTGGACCCGATGACGGCACTAACGGAAATGTAGAATTAATTGGGAATTGGGATGTCTTCATCATCTGACTATATTAGTTTTGATCACCATGTTGACTTGATCACAACTGTTAATGTGAAGTGGAAACACAAAGCTGTCATGGGAGCAAATGTAACCGCTTCATGAGTTTGCGCTATTCGTAAAACACAAGCAGGACGAGGAGAACATCACCGCCATCAAACGTTTACACCGTCAGCCCCATTTTCACACAAATACAGACATTCTCATGCAGGTAAGTCAGTTGAAATGTTGAAAATCTGCCTGGCAGCACAGTGAAGATTCATCAGGGCGGGAATGACTGGGCGGAAATGCTGCAAATGGATGTCAGTCAGGAGCTACAACTGGGCTAATTAGCATGTTCAATCACTGAGGCAGAACTAATTAATGAGCAGCTGGTGAGTGCTAATTGGTTGAGAGGCAATCAACACCCTCATGTGTGGTAGGAGGGCCCGCTGTCTAAAGGTGTCAACCGGCAGCCAATCCCTGGGCTGTTGCTAGGGAGAACAAAGCACACCACCTGCTCTCCTCGGAGCTCCACTCACTCAGAGGTCTTCAGTCCACACACACGCCCACCGGAGATATCAGAGCTTGTGGGGATCTCGTTCCTGTTTTCTGATCAAAAAATGTTATGTAAATGTTTCATGAGCATGCAGCGGCAGGTGCGCGTTAGATTTGTAACGTCAAATGTCATTAATTAGCATTTAAGATGGAGGTTCGTGCTTCAGAGCAAGATTTATTTGCCATGTGTTACCATATGCTTTTACAGCTGGCTAAATTCAAAGCTGTACTTGTGCATGGTGAAAAGCCTTGCAAACACACATTAAAATTAAGCAGGGGGATATGTGACGCGCTTGTGCAACAGTGAAATAAATCTAAGAGTGTAAACCCGCTCTGATCCTTCGCTGTTACCATTGTTTCACCTTTATCAGCATTGGACTTCGCTCCATAGTCATACTGTGGTCACATCGTATCGTCAGGGCATCATCTATAAATACAGATAACATTTAGAGGATTTCAACCGATTATAAGAAAGAAATCAGCAACGCCCATGAGTATAATATCCCCAAAAGACCTCTCTTGTATTTTAGAGAAGACAAATCAGTCTAGATGCACACACATAATTGTGGGGTAACAACAGATGTAAATGGGGATTTCTTTCAAAATATGACAGAACAGCAGAAGATTAAACATAAAATGGCTCCATACAACTCGTCTGGTGTAATCTGAGTCTCCTGTAGTCATGAGATCCCAAATTGATTAAAAAGATATTATTTTCACCCTTTTTCAAGCCAAAATGTATACTAGTTAAACTAGGTCCACGGTGTAAATAACATCTTTTCAGCCATTTTGGGATCTAACTGCTACTGGAGACTTGGACTAAGTGTGATGATCTGTCATCAGTCATTTTTATGTTTTGTTTTCAGTATTTTACTTTTTTTTTTATGTTTTAAAACAAGTCCCCATCTACCTCAGTTGCTTATGAGAATGCTGCAACACTGTTTTGCTGTGAAGCTGCAGAAATGTTCTATGGACTACAAAACTTCAACAGACTTTCTATCAGCATGGGGAGAGGAGATAATGACGATGAAATGAGGATGATGAATTTTTGGCTGAACTTATCCTTTAAGTTACCTTTACTGTCAGTTATTATTGATAAACCACAATTAAATCAGAATGGTGCACTATGTAGTTTTGGGGAATCATTTTTTTGATGCCTAAATAAACAAATTCTCTTTGTTTTTCATGACCGAATAAACTGAATAAACAAAAACACATTTGATACACTTTGTTTATATGTGGCGGACCCTGCCGCCTTTCTACCTTTAAACAGTGCTCTGGGGACCTAATTCTTCCCGTGAGTACAGCTTGTTTATTCAGATATGATAAAATAAATATTTCTGAGTTTGTAGGAGGCAGGAGGCATTCATAACATTTGTTCTTCAGCGCACAGAATTCTTTATTTGTATGAATGCTGCAAGCACACTATTGTTCTTCTGGAATTTAATAATTAGTGTGAATGCTGCAAGCAAAGGTAGGGGTGGAGTGGTGAATGACAATGACACCATCTTCAGTTCAAATGCCCATCCAGTCAAGCTGCTACAACAGAATACAAAATTAGACTGTCCCAGTCCACATAACTGACGCCTAAATCCACATGGAATCTGGACAAAACAATCTTGAAAAACATAATTTACATCTGGTAAATGAATTGCGTAATCTATACATTTGTGACTTGTTAACATTTACGTCTTCATTAAAGCTGCAGTCTGGAGTTTTGAGAAAAACAGTAGCCTTAGCCAGAATATTTGAATGAGCACAGCTCCCAGGTCTCTCCTTCTTCCTCTCTGCTGCGCTGCAGTCCTGCCTTCAAAGCCCCTCCCACAGAGGAGCCTGCTGTGCCCAAGCAGGCTTGTAATGACAGTAACAGAGGACGCCAGATAACCAAGATGTGCATTCAGAATAACAACAAAACAGCATAAGCCCTGATTGTTCTATTTCTGATCAATACAACTAAATTACAATGACGAGTGCCTCATGCAGATCATTGTAGATATATCCCCAGTAACAAACAATATTCCTCACATCGCTGTAGACACAGTTACCAGGTAATCATTCGGATAATCATCATCACCATGCTGCCACATTAACATTATTTTTCTAACCAATTCAACCACAATTCAGCGTACTGAACACAAACTAACATTATAAATGCCCAGTCACTTGAAAGACACTTTTGCTAACCAGTAGCCATAAAGACAATCTAAACACCGGAGTTAGCATACAAGCTAACAAGCTAGATTTACCAGCAAGCTACGTGGCTCGACTGCAACATGGTACAGCGAAATGTGCTATTGTGAGTATTACTGTAACCGCCGCCACCATAGCCTTGTGGTTAAAACAGCGTGAAACATATATCAAGCAGGGGTGCTTATTTGTCCAGCAGAAGCTTCGATATTTATCGTGGTTTTCTCTCAGGCACGGTCCAGTTCTTACATTTGACACGACTTTTCTTCATCAGTCTTCTTATTTCTTCTCTTGGCGTGGTGGGGCATTCCGCTCTGTTGTAGTTGTCTGTTTTCTGCCATTGTTTACAGTTTGAGTTTGAGCTTGAACCTAACGGTTCAGGTAAGAGCAGGCACTGCGCCTGCGCAGGGAGGAACACTGCCCTGTAAACTGCATGAGATGGGGGCTGCCAGCAGCATATGAACGAGAGTGATTGACACTTCTCTGACACTCCCCTTGGCTCTGATTGGTTGAGTTGATCTGGGAGCAGTGGATTCTTGCAAATCAAATTACAGCCACTGGGTGGAGCCACAGACAGTGGATTTTTGCACAGCTGACCTGTATCTTATTCTACGGTCAGATCACAATGACAATTTTAGCAAATATAACAAAAAAAATTGTTACAGACTACAGCTATTTTCAAATTAATGAACTGATATTTTTTCTGAATGTATCTCAGGGTACACATTCAGAATGTGTTTACAGTCAAACTGATGTTGCTGGGACAACATGTTACTTTACTGAAGTTTCCCCACAAAGTGTTCTCGAACTTCCCTCAAGACTATAAATACATGTGATTCAGAGAGATGAACCATTTTTTCAACAGCAGCAATACAGGTAAGTCACTCCTCGTAATTACCTAAAACAGTGGTTTAACATGTTTCGCGTAATCTCATTGTTGACAGGTTAGAAACCAGTGGATGGTAGCAAGAAATCAAATATACACAATCTGTAGCACAATATCTGAATTATTGTTCTTGTCCTTCAAAGGTCAAATGAAGTAGCTTTTCCTTTTACATGTTTTGTTTCAGCCTTTTGAGAGAAAAAATTGCATACATTCTATCCTGTTCACCTTGCAAGGAGTGTACCTTCGAACTACCCAGTGAATATAAGTTCCTGCAGTTTTGTCAAAGGAATACTTTCGAATAGTGGTCAAATATACAAAAAGGTACAACGAGCAGACTGTGGCTCTAAAGATCCCTCGACACTTCGCAAGACTTACCGAGAAGGAGAAGGAGAAGGAGAAGGAGAAGGGAAACTTTGTTTAATTTTGATATTCACATTTGTGAATGATATTGTATAGTCAAAGGTGCAGTAGGTGCTTAGTGCAAAAAATCAGTTCCCTTTACTTAGTTGAATCTACAAACGTTACTACGTAAAGATATAGTGATTATTTGGACATTGTAAGTTTTAAGCAATACAATATGCGGCTCTGCCTTTCAGCACTCTCCAAGACATCCAACTTCAACAGTTTCCCCTGACTTCACACATGTTAACGTATTGACTAATTGGTAGAAAAACTAATCATGTCAAACTTGCCATGTGTCTCCAGGCTCAAATAATAATAAGTTTAAAGGACCATGACCTTTTCAAACACAACATCGTTGAGTTTACCGATAGTTTTGAGAGGTGATTGTGCTTGAGGCGTTGGATATAAACCTTGAGAAGCACATTGAGAAGACAGGATTTGCCCCTATCCTTTTGAGCGACATCAAATCCATCATCCAAGAGGTATGAACACAGCACCATCAGATGGAAAGCAAAGCACTGAGCACTCAGTCAGTTTTAGGCTTTGGTACACTCTTACTGACCTTGTACTTTCATATGGCCACAGGACTTGGAGCGCTGAAGGGGATCGGGGTGATCCACGGTGATCTCAGACTGGAACACATAGTGATGGTTAATTCCCAAATCCATCCCTTCGAAGTGAATCTGATTGAATTCTATATGGCCATTTACAGCTCAGCTGCCAGATGGGGCACGTATCTGCAACCATCGTTTAACAGGTAAGGTGGATATTTGTATTTTGATTAGTTCACTAGTTCAGGAGATTCTTCAAAATATTTTGCTTCCTCTTGCATACTTTGGTGGAATACTGTGTTAATCTCCAGCTGCGGAGCATCGTTGAGCTCCTTGGTCAGCCAGCGGACCAAGTTCTCGATGCCTGTATAAAAACAGAGGCTTTCTTCAACCTTTCTGAGTCCGGCAGCTGGCAGCTCAAGGTACCACAATGAACCTTTATCTGACCTTTACAGATGTTATTGAATCTTTTATCAGAACATCAGACATTTGGCAAAATGTAGTAGTTAATCATCCAGATTGATTTAAAGGAACATTAATGCAAACACTTTGAGCTTACTTGTAGAAACGTGTGGGAAACTTTAAGAGAGTCGTCAAGGGCTACGAGTTGCAATCTCTGGAGGACATGAAAAAGGTAAGTGTGGAGTAACCTTCACTGTCACTATGATTAGTTGTCTTTTCATGATTGTGAGGAAGACTTGACTGATAGTGGATCTGATCATTGTTTCCTGAACTTAACCCGTCTTGAGGAAAATAACAGAGATGAAGCCGAAGAGAGAGAGCAGTGTATCGAGCTCTTGAAGGCAACGCTGACAATTGATGCAGATGAGAGGACCACTCCACGTGAAGTCGTCACTCATCCTTTCATCACTAAAGACTACCTGAAGTAAGTGCTTGTTGAACAACTAGTAATGTTCTCTTAGAGATCAGTTAAAACATTAAGAAGAACGCAGTGAGTGGATGCACCTGCGTCCACTGTCAAATAGCAAATGAAAATGTGTTGGTTGGATAAATGAATCAGAATCAGAATCAGAAATTCTTTATTGATCCCCGGGGGTAAATTGCTTGCATGCAGAACAATTCAAGAGAATTATAGTTATAATGATAATGATATTAAAAACTATATGTAAGCAAGAACAACAAAACGCAAGTTGTTCTTGCTGACATTATCCGACTGATGTGACTTCTGCCTAGATTTCCGAACAGAGAATTATTTCAACAGAGCTGACTCAAAATAAAAGAGCAGTTCCACATACATGCAAATAGGATGTCATCCTGTGTTAGACTACGAGTGAAGAGTTTTACCCTTAAAAAAAAAAAAAGACAATTTTCCACGGGAGACATTTTAAGAATTCACAGTGGGAAAAGTGCAGGTGTTAACAATACATTTAACAGTGGCTGCCTCTGTCTCAGGATCCTGGTATTAGTGTGTACTGTCGCGCTGTCACAACTCACTCTGACACGCTGATAATGTCATAAGTGCCACCTGCGCTTTTTTTTTTTTTACAACTGGCACAAGTCAAAACATCTGATGTGAAAAAGGCCTACAAAAACAAAGACACACACTTGCTACTTATGCAGTAAGTGAAAACATGGCCATGCTGCTCTACTAACAGCTGTTGCCCCTGAAACACAACTACATTGAAGTAAAACTGTTTATTTTCATGTTTATTACTTCCTGTCCCCGCTCCACTTCAAGTTCTCCTTAAGAGCCTCTTTGGGGAAAGCCGGCCCTTTGCCTCTTCAGTCTGTCATCCTGAGTGCAGGGAGGACGCGGGCGCTCTGAGGAGGGTCCAATCAGCGGCCCAGCGGCAAACAGCTCTCCACGCCGAGGCACTTCCCCCGGCTCAAGGACTGGATAGCTGCTGGATTGATGGGGATTGGCATGAATAATTTAGGCCTTGCATTAAACTGGAAGGAAATGGTGACTCATGGAAGAGGAAAAAAAAAAAAAAGCTGAAATGCTAAGTGGTTTGGAGAGTGCTGCCTCGTCTTCAGGAGGTGCCCGCCTGGCTCCTGGACGTACACGTGGCTCTACATATGCACAGTGTAAACACATACAATGAATATGGTATTCAGCAAATAGTCATTCAAATGTGGACTCTTCTCTGTGTGTATTATACAGACTTATATTGTAGAATGGTCTCAGATGAAGCTAACAGTAGTTGATAAGCAGCCTATTAGTCACTACCGGTCTGGGAGCATGGGGGGGTAAAGAAAAAAAAAAAGCACCAGTTCATGTCCGCTATCTACCCTGTGCAACTATACAATATGCTGGAGGCTCAGTGCATAGCAGAGCGCTCTATAAATAGACCTCCCCTGCAGCTCCGCAGTCAAGAGTAGACTTAGTGTGTGCATTAGTGGGCTGGCACGCAAAAAAAAAAAAAAAGAAATGAATGAGTGGAAGTTGACATGGAGGAAGAAAAAAAAAAAGTGATGAAAACCAGCAGCCACTCAGAACTTCGGCAGTCGGCCCCATCTTTCATTACTCCCAACACTGACTGAACATCGGGCATTAGCAAAGAAAGAATGCTGTAGTGTCAGCCTCATCCTGTACATGCAGCTGTACAGTGTATTGATCGCAGCAGGGCCCTCAGCTGATATGGTCCGGTGATGTAATTACCAGTGACTGCCCCTGGCCTAGTTCCTCTGCTTATATTCTGATCATGTGTTTTGTCTACCTATATAAAAAGCAGTACACGTCCTCACTATGTGAAAAAAACGTGCAGGGCGTCATCGAAACCCATCTCGAGTGTCTCCCCTTTGGCATGTTTTCCACAGTTCAGGTTTGCACATAAAATCCAAATCTGTTTCTCGAGCGTCTGATAAAAATCACATGGATATCTTATGAACATGGCTGTGTATGAATGGGATCCGTGATTACACCGTTTTGAGTTATGTAACTCTCGTTAAAGTGTCAAAAACCAGAGCCGCTGTGGACTGACAGCCATGCTTCAGTGTGAGAGTGGAAGTGAAATCCATTACCCCCATTTGAAAGTCATATATGTATTTATTGTATTTATCATGACTTGCAGTGAAGGGCAAAGTGGTGGAGACATTATTTTTAAATGGCCTTCAACATATGCGATTGTAGGCCATGTAAGGAGGGGACCAGATGAGGTCAGAGTAGATGATTATTTTTGCACAATGATGCACCAACATTCATTTGATCTCATTTGTTGGTGAACATTTATTGGCGTGAGCTATTTTTAGCACATTTTTTAAGTAGTGATGGGGACAAAATGGCTCATTATAAAGTTGGAAGGGACATGTCCCCAGTGTTCGCAGTGTTAATGACCCCCCCTGCTTACAGTCTGTGTGTGTATCTTTCCATAACATCTCAACACTGGGCTGTCAAGTGTTGCCTTTTCTTTTTTTTTTTTACATTTTGAGATTGAGATGGGTGAATTTCAAATATCTCTGTTATTCCAATAATTAATCATTTATTTATGACAATTCTTTCGTGTCATCAAATGCACTGATAGACTTTTGGGAGGTCCAGCTTCTCATTTCACGAGAAAAATTATTAACCTCGAGATTTTTTGTTTTGCCATTCAAGCAAAGGTGCAAGACATCGTACCCGAGCTTTGGTAACCAATTATCTATTTTATTTTTGACATTTTGAAAACTAAATGAGATTGATTAAAGGGGCAATGTGTACGAAACAGTTGAAACTAACTAAACTAAACTGTTTAGTCATTATGATTAGTTTGTATTCTGTCACAGAGATACCCAAGTCAGCATGCTAACTCTGCCCATCCCAATCCAAAGTTATGTGCTAGCAGTGTAAACACTAATGCCCCTTCCTGGACTCCCAGTCGGAACTGAGCCAACTCGCAAAGAGCCGTAACTCTGGTGTGATGCTGCCTCCTATTTGTTTTGAGTATGAATTTGACAGGTGGCTAACTCTTACATACTACAACTTTAAGCGTGCAAAAAGTGTACAAATTGCTCCTTTAATCAATAAGACTATGAATCTATATAGCCGCGCTAGCAGCCCATACAGCTGTTAATGCTAACATCTGTATGCTAACATTCTCCTAGTGACAATGCTACGATGTTGACCATCGCTACCTTCACCATCTTTGAATTAGCATTTTAGCATGAATGTCATTTGTTTGGTCATAAACCAAAGAATTGGACAGATTAAATTTTTTGCCTTGACAATAGTGCTGAATGAAAAAAAACTCAGAGGATCATCAAAGATGTCACGATTCATCATCACGGTTAAAGGGTATCGACAGGTCAACACGTGATGAAAGAATCAGCATCATTCCGGATCTTTTGGCTCCAGCAGACTCCATAGCATCCTCCCTCCCCCTCCTGCAACTGTGGCTGGTGCAATTGTTTTAAATGACCTTGCTCAGTCAGGAGTAGAGAGCGCGTCTCCATCTATTATGTATCTATCTGGGCATGAATAATTCATCAGAGAAATTCTGTATGATGGAATTATGCAATTTTGGGTGCCATGAGACATTTTGGCGCACATGCACAGCAGAAATGGCCATTCTTCACTGTACATTTGACACCCCCTCTCACCTATCAGCCGCACTACATAGACTACACATTCAACCAGGTTTAGTCTGCTGATCAGGGGTCACATGTCAGGGTCAGGATGAACTCAGACCCCCTCTACATTGTCTACTTTAGGTCACTTGAGTAGTTCAGGTTTCATTTATTTGAAAAAAAGTATTTAATATATTTTGTATGTCATGAATATTATGATTTGACCTCCTATTTATTGTAAGCGTCATCCTGATTGGTCCGACAGGGAGGTTGTTAGTTAAGGACACAATGTTTAAATGATGTTTTAGACACTGTCATCTGCAATTTTAATGAAGCCCGGTGCGCTGTGGCGCCCGACAGGGGCGCTGTTCTCTAACGACACGAGACAACTGTAACTGTAAAAAGGCAACGCTGGCGAAGACTCCTGTTTGTCACGGGGCCCCCTGCCTCACTCCTGTTTCACTTGTCTGACCATCAGATGAATAATTGATTGTTCAAAAGGAAAGGAAGTTTAATATTCATCTTCCTGTTTCCAACACACAAGCAGCTCAGTGTCTGCGTCGGGACATCACCTCTGATGTCAGCTCACCGGCATGTAAGTCAACAGATCATTACCAAAAAAGAAAAAGGAGAGGCTCAATATCTTGATTGTTCTTTATTCTGTGTTTGTGTGGCTGAATCGTTTGTCTTTCAAGTTCCAGGGAGACAGCGGCGGGGGCATCATGGGGGGGGGGGAGGCGGGATTAACTCAAATGAGAAAGGTGTTTGTGTGTAAAAGAGGGAGAGGGGGGGAAGAGGGCCGCGAGAGGAGCTGAGCCGAGGCTTCCTACATTCGGATGAAGAGTGTAATTACAGCAGAACGAGCACACATATGGCATCGGTGCAGATGTGTTTACACAGAGCACTCAGCTGGAGTTGGCTCATTACCAGTGACAGAGGGGAGACAGAAGAGCCTGCCGAACAAGGCCTGCTTCAGGAGGAGCGATAAGCTGCTTCCCTCACCTGCCGAGAAGCATGCTGGAGAAATAAAGTGCTTATTTGAATGTGTGTGTGTGTGTGTGTGTGTGTGTGTTTGTGTAGGAGACGCCGCGCTGCTTTCCCTTTCCTACTTCTTCGCCACGCCGCCTTTGTTGTCCACGTTGACGGGTATCGTGGTCTCTGAGGACTCGAGGGCCGGCACCATCAGAGGAGCCTCCACGGTCAGGAACCCCTCAGGAGAAAGGCTGGAGGTCACCTTCTCGATGTTGGCTGTAGAGGGGAGGCTGGAGGGGGAACACGTTGAATTCAAATCATTAGATTAAAAAAGATGTTGATTTAAAAAAACGAAACAAAAAAAAGCATCACAGCCACTACTAACTGAAACATTAATGCCTGAGTCACCCTCAGTGAGGTAAAATCAGATCAGGACTGCATTGTGGCCCCTGGATGGCAGCAGAGCCCTGTGAATCTAACAAAAACCCAGGCAGAGGAGGGATGAACGCTGGGAGGTTGAGGCTGCTGCTGCTGCTGCTTTTCAGAGCATGAAATTTAGCTATCAGCAGCAGCCAGCTCTCTCCAGGCCGGCCCAACCCAAAACCAAAGGGACTCAGGGCGGAAAAGCCACATTAAGGCAATCACAGGGAAGCTGAAGACGGCCCGAGAAATGCATTTCCTCCGTGGAAATTCACTGCAAAGCCTCCATCAAACGACCACAACATGCCATTTTTTAATAAGAACTCTGTTAGTTTTGATGTGAGCTGTTGACATATCGCGCGGCCAGTAGCTCCCTTTCATCGGCTTTGGCTTGAAGCAATTATTCTTTGATAAATAATGAACCTTAAAGGAGCACTACGTAGTTTTGGGGGAGACATTCTAAAGAAAGAAATATCTTCACTGACTGATTTTTTTCTGCCTAAACAGCCCAAATAAAACTAAAAATAGGACAACGCAATTTCTCATTGTTTAACTTTGTTTATATGTGGTGGACCCTGCCACCTGTCTAGCTTCAATCAATGTTCTGGCCCTCTTTTTCTCACTCTGAGAACAGCTTGTTTATTCAGTTATGGAAAAAAAAAAAAATAGATGCATCTATGTTTCCATTATTACCTCATTAACATTGAGTTTAAATTTCTTCTCAAAAACTACGTAGTGCCCCTTTAACATGTCGAGCCACTTACGTGTATTTCCTGGTGAAGCATCTGGACACGAAACCGTGCTCGTCCTTCCTCTCCTCGTGCTTGCCTGAGGACACAGACGCACACAGCATACCTTTATCTACATGTTCTCACTAAAAGATTGTCACGTGACCTTGTGAAAAATCGATCGACCAGTCGATCAGAAGATATAAAGGGGCGAGCAAGCCGAGCGAGGGAATGACTGCACGGCGAGGAACAGATGTGGCTTCCTGTTCCGGGCAGTATGCACATTACTGCTCATCCCCTTACAGGTCGTAAACATTCTTAATGGAATCGGCTCGTGTCAGGCGTGTGAACTTTTTACAACGTGTAACTGTTACCGTCACTATAACTCACTGACACTGATGCGAGATTGCGATCAAGCTGGACTAAAATCGATATTTTGAGGATTCTCAGTATTAAGATGATGTGCTGCTCTGTTGTTTTGTCTCGTCGCAGCAGTAAAAGCACCGGTGTAGCTATGGCGATGTCATCAATTATTATTATTCTCTCGAAAAGCCACCACTCTGTGCCCGTAAATGAAATGTCGCCGTGATTAATCTGATCCAAAGTGTAGCCCGGACTCCTAAAGGATGACGGGTTGGAGTCAGGGTAAGACCTGGGTCACATTAAAGCTGTTATTTTCTTATCAAAGTAAGTGTTAAATCGCTGTTATAGAGTGTTTGATCAGTAACCCATGGCTCTCCTCCCTCTTGTGCAGTAAAAAAGAGAATAAATTATCTGCTTTCCCGGCCCTCGTTATCCAATCAGGACAGTGAACGCCATGGAAAGGGCGGTCTGGTCTGCTCGTAAGCTTCTAATTCCAGCGCTCCTGGTGGCAGCTTGTACTGCCAAACAAGGCCGAGTGATGCGAAACGCTTCCTGAAAAGAAAGAGGCGAAGAGAGCTGCCACACAAAGAGAAATGAGTCGTGCAGGTGTGGTGACGTAGAGAGGAGGGAGGGGGTCGCCAACAGCCAAACAGACAGGAAGTTACATGAAACAGTGACAGCTGGTCAGGGTGCCTAACAGGTTTCATGCTGCATTCAATTGTACTTAGAACCGGGGGGGAAAAAAACAACCTCCGGCACGGAAAAGTCATCCAAGATCCACCGAGCGCGACTTCACCGACATCACAGCGGTATGGCAAGCAGAGCAATTACCTTTTCATCGCCTTTTACTGTTTGTGTTGTGAGACGAGCAGTAACGACGCCGGAGACTTCCATTTCCATCCGAATGGCTTTGTGCTCCATAGAACCCCGCGAGCGTGCAGTCACTGCAGAGAGCCAGCCCTGTCTCTTCTAGTCTGTTAAATCGGCTTGTGAAGTTCGAGACTTTCAGCACACAAAGTCTAGTTCACTGTGGGCGTCCACGTTTTTTACAGAGCAAACGTACACAGACGCATTGGCGTATGGTAAGTAATATTTGAAACTCAGCTCGGCACAAAGACAACATTAGGTAACGGAATCAATCCACCAACACTTCTAAAACTCATAAATCAGCATTTCATATGTGAGTAAACTGTAAGAAGACTCCCCGGATTCCAGTCTTTATGCTGAGCACTAGATTCCAATTTACTTCACCAACATGTGAGGGGTGTCAATCTTCCCATCTAACTCTCACCAAGAAAGTCAGGACATCTATCCTACTGTACTACAAGTGTATTAGACACGCATCATTAGAATGGCGTGTCAATTTGTGTCCATGGCCTCTGGTATTTTTATCTTTAATGGCTCCTGCCCCTGTAGCCGGAGCCATACCGGCCCCAGAAGATCCTCATTAGCCTTGTCAGTCATTCAGGCTGTGATGTTGAAACACTGTCCCTCGCTCTGGCTCTTATACAGTCTTATGTTTGTTATGACAACGTGCTGATAGAGGTTGCTGTCCCCCGGGGAGCTGTCCCCCTTTTCAACACCATCTTGGCGCTGCCGGGCCGAGCGGCCACTTTTTTCCTCCACCACATGCAGGGTCGTTAGTTCATGAAGAGGACCGTTGCGTAGAGAGGGCGGTGTATATAAAACTCTTCACCGGAGCCGAGGATATCGTCATCATTCAAACTTATCCCCTCTGGTCTCTGGTGACATGAGAAAAACGAGGTGGCAAATTCCACTTGGACTGGATCCTTCGCTCTGCCTTTGTTTTTCCTGACTGTCTCCCAGCAGTGAGAGATTGGGCACAATCCGGCCCCGGACCCTGGACCTGGAAACTATTCAGCAGTCCTTTTAGAGTAGCAGACACGGAGGGTGAGTCACAACTAAACCCCTTACTCTGGATTCTTTGTGAAACGGCAGACAGAGAGGGCGAGAGACGATTTAGAGAAAAAGGCTGCTCAAGGCCTCGGTGAGCTCGGCTATTAGGTGTGTGATCCATTCCACACATGTTCCTTCAGGTTAGTCAGAGCTTTTTTAGATGGACAATGGAAACATTTCATGCAGGAAGCGAAACCGGCCGCGTGATTAAAACAGTCTCTGTGCTCATCTGCGAGCATCGACTCCCACATGTTGAATTGCGTGCGTTGTTTTGCATCGAGCAGGCGTGCAGCCAGGAAGCACCCACCCTCCAGTGTGCTGGAACTCAATTTATTGTCTCAAGATATTATGTAACTCTGCAGCAATGCATCTGCCTTGTGCTTGAACCAGCGAGCAAAAATACAGCCTTTTTGTTTTTATCTTGTGCCTTTGTTCACTTTCTCGTAAACTGGGAATAAACCTAAGCGGACCAAGTGAGACGTTGTGTTATCTGCAGTTTTAGGCGTCTTGCTTTGTGTGATCCAATCAAAGACTTCCTGACAGGAAACACCTCAGGTTTCTAGTTCGAGAGGTTATGAAAAACACTGTGCTCCTTGTAACAGCACGCAAGGAGGGAGAAACAACAACTCACCGGTGATTTCCACCACGCCGTCCTTGGTCTTCACCACCAGCTCCTCGGGCGAGAAGTGGTTCACGTCCAGCGACACCTTCCAGCTGTCTTGGGTCTGCTTGATCTCTGACATGCCGCTGCTCATCTGGCGGGACAGGGCGGCGCGAGCCTGCTGGGCCATCACGCCGCCTGGGTACATCATGGGCGTCTGAGTCATCATGGGGCTGTGGGGCATCATCATCCCCATGTCAGGGGTCACTACGGAGGGCCGCAGGTACCCCGGCCAGTGGGTGCTGGGGAATGTGGGGGGGAAGTCCTCGGGCAGGGCCGGCATGCCAAAGGCCTGGTCGAAGATGCGGCTGTGCTGGTGCCAGTCACGGAATGGGTCCCAGCTGGGGGTGCGGAGCAGGGTGAAAGGAATACGTCTCTCGGTCATGGCTGGAGGAGTGTTTGCTGAAGAGCCCTTTGGCCTCTCTGAAAATTGTTTCTCCCACAATGTGCTCTCTGCCTCTCAGCTATGAGCTTTTAAACACTCCACCCTGTAGACACCACCCCTGTCAACATCGCCCTCCCTTCTGGCTCAAGTCCCCCCAACAGATCACTCCCCTCGACATGTTCATGGAAGGTACTCGAGTGTCTATTTCTGGCAGACGTAGCACTCGAATGGAATCCAACAGGAAGGCCCTCCCCTGCAGCAGCTGCCCAGTGCTCTCAGGAATCCACTCCTCCCCTTGTCTGGACGTCCCGGAGAGCCAGAAGAATCTGGAAGGCTGCTGGGAAGTCTCTCAGTGTCATGGCTCTGTATAGGCCATGATGTGACATACAGGACAGGCAGTGCCGTGCTATTATCAGCCCTCATATTAAATACACAGAGGAACGTCAGTTTGTGACATGGACGCGAATGAACATTACACACACACTTATAAACACACACGCGCGCTCATCCTCTTCGGTCTACACATCATCCACCAATATTCACCGTCACAGCCGGCTGTTATCAGATGAGCGTCAGTGACGTTTCTGCTTCCTGCACGTTATTAATGTCACAAACAGGGAACTTAATAAGCGGTGGTTTCTCTCTGAGCCGCTGACAGTCTAACACACTGTTATTGCCACAGCATGTGTGGCTTTATTGCGTGATGTGCTCATATCAGACTCTAATGAGATGCTGGAAAATGGCTCCCGCATGGAACCCTGTCACCCTGCGCCTATAGGATCCAGCTCTGATGTGGGTCAGAGGGCTCACTGATGGCCACGGACTCCTCAGAGTTGTCAGCGAGTTTGTTTGAGACGGAAGGAAACCGCAGGAAGAGCCGCAGAGGAGGGATCCCTCACCCAAGACTGACAGACATGCGATAGATTTCGCATGTACGGAACAAAAAAAATAAATCAATCAAACTTTACAAATTGCGTTAAGAGAATATCTGATACAAGTTATAATGTATGTGTGTGGATCCAGGAGAACGACTGAGCAGGCTGAGGCGTCACCGAGTGGTGACCTGGAGGAGGGCAGGCCGCATAAGATAATTTGAGGAGATCAGTGAAGTTATAGATAAGTTATAAGTTAATGTTATAAGTTATAGAGTTATATGAAGTGGGAGCCAGTGCAGTGAGGCTAGGATTGGTGTAATAGGTTCACATTTTCTTGTACGTGTTAAGACTCTAGCTGCAGGATTCTGAACCATCTGGAGACCTGAATGAAACAAGGGCATGAATCAGGATCTCTTCGTCAGCCGTGGACAGGAAGAACCCTAATTTTAGCTAGGTTGCGCAGGTGCTAAAAATCAATCTTTGTAATTTCCTTGATGTGTTAATCAAAAGAGAGGGTAGAATCAAATGTCACACACAGATTTTTGACAGTTGAACTTTGAGAAATAACACAGTTGTCGAGAGTTACCGTCATCTGATCAAAATGGTGTCTCTGTCGAGCGGGGCCAACATGACCAAAATCTCATCCGAATTCAGGATCAGGACGTTTTCTGACATTGATTTCCTCACCACATACAAGCAGGTGTCTGATTTGTTGATATGAGATTTATTGTCAGCTTTTGTGGGCACATACAGCTGAATGTCATCGGCATAGCAGTGGAAATGTATTCCATAACGCTGAATAATTTAGCCAAGAGATGATATATATAAAGAGAAGAGCAAAGGGCCAAGAACAGAGCCCTGAGGAACACCATACTTCACATCAATAAAGCAAGAGCTGGGCCAGAGATGCCTTGATTGACTTTCAGGTTTGTCTGACAGTATGCCTTGATCTATGGTATCAAATGCAGCGCTAAGATCTAGTAACAGAAGCGCCGAGGTAGATTCCAGAGTCAGTAGAATGTCATTTACCACTTTCGTAAGTGCAGTTTCAGTGAAATGACGCAGATGATACGGACGCGAAATGCGGGGCTGATACATCTAATCCGCTGGAAAGGAGTCTTACCACTGGAATGAACAAGTTAAATGAAGTCAGAAATAATGAGAAGTGCCAGCAAAGCTTTACTCAGAGGTTCAGAAGGCTTATGTGAGTGGATATTGAAATCCCCAATTATTAAGATCTTATCTGAGCGGGTAACAAGATCTGCAATAAAGTCACCAAATTTTTCTTCAGGCCCTGGAGGTCTGTAGATTACCACCAGATGAAAGCTTGTTCCCTGGACAAGGCTGTTACTACTTGATGACGATGGTTTTAAAACCACAGCCTCAAATGAAGTAAATTTAATATCGTGGTTGGAGGTCAAACGGAAAACTGATTTGTAGATTGGAGCAACACCTCCCCCCTGAGGCCAGAGCAACATGTCATATAATGGCAGAAAAGTATTAGGTTTCAGCCATGTTTCAAATAAGCCAATCGTGTCCAGCTAATACTCGTCTGAGGACCATTCTCACTTTCATAGCTGCAATTATCAGCTGGAGAGTCCGACAGTGATGTAACTGTATTTATCTACTGCACAATACAGTGATAATTAGCTCTGACACTAATATTAGCCTGTTCGCTGGCACAATGACTTGGCTGCCATAGTTGTTGTTCTTATATAGTTTGCTACTGAGGTGACTGTTTTGCTTTTTCCACTCTCATTTTATATGATTTAATAAATCTTTGAGGATTCTGCTCAGTTCTTATTAAAATTAATATTTACCCCAGAGGGTTACTGTATATCACAGCAGAAGAGTTAAACACAGACCACATCCTTCCCTCAGTTCTGGTGTGACTGGAGGTTTAATCCTTTTGAGGAGTTGGAGAACGTTCTTGCTCATACTTGTCAGGTTGTCATGTTGTTTCCAGGTCAGGGTATCAGGTACTGGAAGATTCTCATCAGTGTCATCTGTAGGGAAACATATGCACACCGCCTGCATGACATCATAAAAAAAAAAAGAACAAGGCAAGAGTGTGATCGTTTCCCCATTTGTTTCTGTTTATTGTCAGGTATAATAACTTGTACACTACAAAGAATGACTCGTCGAAACCAAAGGGCCGATGATATAAATTAACAGGTTTGCAGAGTATCATAGTCGGGTTACACTGGGAATGCAACGCTGTGTGAGTGACATGAGACCGGACGAATGGTAAGAAGGAAGACTTGGGGTGATCCCTGATTGTATCGCCAGTCTGTTTACTGTAGGAGCTGTACGGTGTGTAACGCTGATGGACTCTCCTCCAATCACAGAGAGGTGTTCCGTTCGAGGCTGATCCCTCTCTCCTCACTACAGGTAGAACCGCCGCGGCTCGCATTAGGGCGAGCTGTTACAATAGGCCCGGGGGCGCCATAATGGCAGTCGTGGGAGTAACTGTGGGCGAAGACTCAGCTCCAATGGCGGAAATCAGAGTGTCCTAAACACACTGCACCCGATTGTAAGCCTTTGCCGCCATAAGGATCCCATTTTTTCTTTTCTTTTGTCAAACATGGACATATACAGTTTTGCGGCAATCTCATCTTCAAAGCATGATCCAACTGCTTTACAGCTCATGGCATAAAAGATAAATAAATCAATAAATAACCCAATAAATAAAACTAATAAATACAGTCCAATTATAAATAGCTGTCATCAACATAAAAGTGTGCATGGAGACTTTTTGCAGACAGTTTTTCCTGTACAGCACCACACAGCAGCCTGGGGTGCAGGCTACTGAGGGGGGGGGGGGGACACATAAATAACTACCTCACTGGTCTTTGCAGAGGAGGTACACACATACACACACACACACACACACACACACACACACACACAGACACACTCTCAGTCTCACACATAAAGTCAGGATTAGCAGAATCAACATAATAATTTAAACAGGGAAGAGAGTCAAAGTACATAATACATAGTTTTTTTCTCCCCTTCCTGGTCACCTCTGTATGCGGGTGCTGAGGGGAGAACAGATGCGCCCTGGCACTTTTTTCATTTTCGAGCCAGGTCCTCTCCTTTTGAGCAGCAAGTCTCTCCTGATGCATCATGCTAAACAAGCCTCTTCAAACTAGATGGAATATACAGTGCATAGTTTACAAAGCCAAGAACGTTAAGAGAGTTTACATCTATACAGACAAACCTATACAATACAGATTTTTATCATAAAAAAAAGTCCTTTTTTTTTTTTTCCAGTTTTGCTTCCTGTTTCATCCGCCAACCTCTCTTTTGTTCTCACTTTTGTTGATCTCTGTGCTTCGATGAAATGGAAGTCTTTGGGGAAAAATGAGGACATGATGAGGAAAAAAAGATTCTCTGGAAATGTACAGTAAGCTGTCCACGTGCCCCCTTTTTTGTCTTCTACTCATATATATTTATATATATTTATAGTATATAGTTTTCGATGGATTCATTTTTGGTTGCTTTGTGGAGGAGGAGAAAGAAAGTGCTAACGTACAGCGAGATTTGTTCTTTTGGGCTCTACCAAATTAATGTTTGACATGTGGCAACCCATTTCCTGTAATACCTTGTATACTCGAAGACATGAACAGTGACAGCCAATTTCATAATAAATGTGCTATATCAAAATACATTTCTCCTCTTTGATCCAGGCTCTGTGTTAGAGAGGGATAATGGTCCGGGGGTCGAGGGGCCCTGGACTGTACCGCAGATACGTCATGACTGGAGCGGAGCTCAGTAAATAAAACCGGACTGCTCCTCTGTTTGTTTGTGTTTCAGAAGCCGGGGCTGTCGTAGCTGCTGCGGCTGTAGTAGCTGTGGTGGCTGTGGGAGCGGCTCCTGCTGCGGCTCCAGCTCCGGCTCTGGCTGCGGCTCCTGCTCCAGCTCCGGCTCCGGCTCCTGCTGTGGCTCCGGCTGTGGCTCCTGCTGCGGCTGTAGCTGCTGTAGCTGCGGCTACGGCTGCGGCTGGACCGCGACGGGCTGCTGTCTAAGCTGGACGACGAAGGGCTGGGCCGGTAGTATGGGATCGGCCGCTTCCGGGCGCTGGGGAGAGGAGAGAGAGGCGTTAACGATCACTGCACTGAAGTTTGACGAGTTAGTGTCTAACGCTGATGAGGTATTAAGACAAGATTCGGTTGGTTGAGCGCAATCAGTGTTAGGTGGTAGACTTATGATCAGAACAGGATCTGAAAGAGAGCAGCTGTATGGGTTAAAAAAGTCCAAGCTGTTCAACCACACACTCACGCTTTAATCGCACGCACACACACACACACACACACACACACACACACACACACACACACACAGAGCAGAGAAATGCATGTCATGTTAGTTTAAGCCAAAGCTTTGATTGCCATGTTAATAGCCACCCTGGAAGTGCTTCCTGGAAGGTAATTAGCTGTTAGCTCCCAAAAGAATCCCTTCTTCTCAGTGGAGGCCAACACCCAGAAAAATCAACAGTCAACAGTGCAGGGAGAGATAACCGCTATCAAGGTATCCCTGCTGCTACAAGGTGTGATTCACCTCGTCAGCCTCAGCATTTTGTCCTCTCTACCTGCCATGGGAATCCACAGCCGGTGCAATAGAAGCATATCCCCTCTAATAAACCTTGATAGCGTTTTAATCTCCACCCCCCCTTGTTAAAACATTAGTGCATTACAGCAGTGGGGTGTAGCTTTAGAGTCGGCGTGAGTTTCTTTGTGTGAATCTCAGGGAGGAGACGAAGGGGAGGAGAGAGGACAGAGAAGAAGAAAAAAAAAAACATGAGGCCAGGTTTACTCAGGGGGACCTCTGCTGGGTTTCGCTGTTTGGCCGGGCTTCAGGAGTCAGACTAGCCGGATCCTGCTGCACGGCAACTGTTACCAGGGTAACTAGCCTGCGGCAGCTCAGTTCAGCAGCATCCCGTTGTCTTGGCATCAGGACCTTTAGGACCGGAGCGAAAGATGACAAGGTGCACACATTTCACCCACGTCCGTTAACACTCGTATGTGACGGCGGAGAGGTAACTCAATGATTCAGTCATTATCAACTCAGCCACAGACTAACAGAACGTTGGGGTTTTTTTAGTCCACAAAACATTTCTGGAGCTTCACAGTGAAACAGTGTTTTAAATGAAAGTAGATGGGAACCTGTTTGAAGTGAGTAGATGTTTTTATTCTTAGGTGAATTGTTCCTTAACGCTAACAGGAGGAGCGCACATCTTCTCTTAGACGTAAAAGATTATTAAACAATCGACTGATTCACATTTAATAGGAACAGTAAACAAGAAGTGCATTAATAATTCAATGAACTAAGACTAAAGAAATCAAAGAAGAATTTAATATTCCTCTGAGCCTTTGTAAGCATGCTTCATTTTTATATCCATTTTACATTTATTAAGCACACAATTCAGTTTAAGGCAACACTCATCTGCCTGTCTTCAGGATAACAAAGATGTGACCCTGGGAGTGAAGGACAGTGCTGCTCTTTGAATGTCCGCAACACATTTCTATAGTTTTTGTTATTTTACCGTATCCTATGAAAAGCATAAACAACATTTTCTTTACACATTTTATTAGCTGGAATAATATAAATGTACGAAAGCAGGAAATAGTACTTTCTGTTTTAATGTTTCCCCTTGAAACAGAACTGAACCTACCCAACCTCCGTCCTTGTAAGCGCTTCATCCATTTGTGCCTTCGTTTTTTTCATTTCTCCTTCACATGTTTAAGGATTTTAATGGATCTGAATGAGTTTTTTAGAATTTCCAGTTGTAAGCTGGAGCGATTTTTGCCCTGGCATGAGTGCAGGGTTGTAAAACATTGAAACATGTTTTAACCGCGGAGTGTGACAACTATAAAGGTGTGTCACGTTTAAGTACTGTTAATTTCAGACTCTTAAAAGTTGAGAATAAAATTCTGAAAGATGAACTGTGTTGTGGGTGCCTCTATCATGAGCCGTCCACACCAAGAATGATCACTATAACGATCAGTATAACGATAATGTTCTGTTAACGGTGGATGAAAACAAGGACTAAACAAACTTCAGCACCTAAGGCCGGTGGGCAGTATGTCTCAGGTAAAATTATGTTCTTATAACTTGCAGCTTAACATATGTTGTATTTGCATTAAGTAAGTTGTATTAATATCCAAGGCTGAGTTATCAGAGGAGACCATCTAAAAAAGTGTTTCCTACTGCAGTCAGTTCACTAACATAAAAGATACAGATAGAAAACACTATTATGAGCACTGCTGCACTGCTGTCAGGGTTTCAGTCATTCATCAAATTGCTCTGAAAGGGATCCCAAAGCTTTGGTGTGGTTAACATCCATTAGACATTAGAATCTTTTGATTTATAGTGATGATTGTTATCATTCTTGGTGGGGACGGCCCTTTACCCTGGTCATCTGCTGTAGGAAAATCCAACTTGTATTGTACTCATATGTGTGTCGACATGGAGAACTTAAAGTGATCAGGGGTGTCACCTGGTGATCCTGCGAGCCTCCATGAAGCTGGGTGAATCTCTTCTTCTTTTGCGGATGGGTGAGTAGCTGCGCGAGCGGCGGCGGGCTCTGCTGTCTGTGTCGGAGTGGTTCGCACTCTCCCTCTCTCTGCGTCACAGCATCAGAAAAAAAGCAACGACAGGGCACGTGAGATCAAGATCGACCTTCGATGCTGAAAGGAAAAAAGCGAGACAAAGAATGGGTGTTTCACCTGGAGTTGTTCTGTCTGTTGTGGGGGGACTTGGCCTTGCTGGGGCCTCTGTCTCTGGAGGCCGAGCGCGAGGACGAGCGCCCGCTGCTCCAGGAGCTGCTGCGCTGGCGGAGGTTGGTTTTGCTCTTCTCCTCTTTCTTCCTGCCCGACGTGTGCGAGTGGCGTCCCGGGGATGCAGACTGGCTCCGGTGGTGTGCCTGACCCCGACTGGAGCGGTGATGGCGCTTGGAAGAGTGGCCACCTTTTGTCCTGGAGGGCACATGTCAGATAATTTCTCTCTGAGACCAAAAATCCAACAGAGACAAACGGAGGCCTTTGTGCTTACTTTCTCTGGTGCCGAGAGTTCCTCCCTCTGTGAGCGTGGTTGTGCTGGGAGTGGGCCGAGTCGCTGCTGTGAGCGGGAGAGTGGGAGCTCTTGTTCTGGCCCCTCTGGCTCCCTCTCCTCCCCGACACCTGGCTCACGGAGCTCCCTACGGCTGTGTGCCTGCCGTCCACACTCCCAGCCTCCCCTGCTGCGCACATCTGTCCAGACTGGCTCCTGCCGGGGGCGCTGTGGAGCTTGTGCTCTCTCAGCAGGGCGGACTGGATGCCTGCAGAGCTCGCGGCCAGCAGACGGAGCTTCTGTAGAGAAATGATGACCAACAGAGGGGAACAAAAAGAAAACAAAAAAAAAAAAGAAAAAGGACAAAAAGAGCATTAGAGTGTTTCCAGGTCGGTGATTGAGTGCTACGGTGTACTTGCCAAAAGAAGGTAAACATCTAAAAGAAAAAGATCTAGGTTTTCTCCATATGGCTTATAGATAGTCCTCTATGGTGCAGCGCATGCAATACTTGGCATGCAAAACCATAATGAGTTGAAGAAAAATCATAATCGCAAAAACAAACAAAAAAACTAGGAGGAGGAGGAAGAGAGGGAAGAAAAGAAACAAAACTGTGAACCAAATAAGTTTAAGAGCAGAGGCAGAAAGTACAGAGCTACAGATTTTGTAGAGTAGAAAAAGAGGACTTCTTCACTTATTTTTTTTTCTTTTTTTTTTTTTCTTTTAAGTAATGGTTCAAAGAAATGAAACGAAACAGAAAGAGAAGACAACTTGACGGAACATCACAGAAATGGAAGGAACAAAATAAAGATCACAATTATTGAATCAATCGAATCAGAAAACAAATCGTCTGCTACTCAATTTTCTCTTTCTGGATTTTTTTTTTCCTGAAGACAATTGCTGAGATGTGAACAGCGACCCATTTTCTTTGTATTTTTTTTTTTTGTAATGGTTACTCTTGTTTAACTCCCTTCTGGTTAACATCCACTTACCAATAAAGTGGTATTCCCTCCTTTAGTAGGTAAGGTATGAAGAAAAGGGAAAAGTGGGGCAACATAAGTGCATCATTAGATTCACAAAATGCAAGAGAAAAAGACACAAAACCCTTCCCTGCCAGTGACTCATGAGACAATGCATGGAAATCAATGGAAAAGAACTCAAAAGCAAAGAGGAGAACCACAATGTGCAGGGAATCCCTCACACAGAGAGTAAATCCTCTGGGCCCAGTCACCTTCCTGAACATCAGAGCAACTGGCTGGCGAGAGTTCAACGTAGGTTCTTTACCGTTTCTTTTTTCCTCCTCGTGTGGTATCTACCACAGAGCAGCTGTGATCCTACTGCCTGAAACAGGCTAACTACTTTGTGCTCATGGGCCCCTTGATACAAGACACTAGGCAACCTCTCTGACTGACGCAAGAACCCCCCAAAAACATTTTGTCAGCGAAAGTTCAATAAAGTTGAATCTAAGTGATGAAAACCAAAAATGTGATTGTATCCTTTGGAATTTCAATGTAAAACGCTACTTTTAGAAGAAACAAATGGACTCAATCAACCACTGTCTCAAAGGATAAGGTTGGCAATATTCTCTATTTTTTGTTGCGGTTGATAAATCCCACAAAAAGACAAAAAAAACAGCAATTAATTGATCCTACCTATTACAGACACTTGAATGTATTGCCCTGGTGTATTAAACCGATCTCAATGTTACCCTGTTTGAGTGATGACATCACCGCCTCTCATGTAGACTTGACTGAGTGTAGATGGTGGTGTCGGTCTGCCAGCCAGACTGGAATATCTCAACGCCTACTGGACATATCGCGATTGAACTTTTGTACAGATATTCAACAGCATTGCCCGCAGCTTCACTTTGTGTTTACTGCTGATTAGTAAATGTAAACTAAGATGGTGAACTTTGGGTGCGTTCTTAAAACCAATCTGATGCTCTACACTAAAATGACAGCGTGGATGATGCTCTTTCTGTAGGAATGAACGGGTCATCTGTCAGAAAATGGCGGAAAGAAAGACTTTCCTGGCCAAATGTAGAACCTCTTGTCGGCTACTACAAACTACTGAATACTACTATATGAATATGAAAACATGTTTTAGGAACGCAGGCTACTAGCTAGCAAGTAACTAACGTTAAATGCACAGTTAATAGCTCACTGTTTATTTCAGTTGTTAAAACTCCCAAGTCCACAGTTGTGACGTAAAGCTAGGACCGCCATTTTAACTGTTGATGAACCACTGACTACTGGTGGTTTGCAGCTTCTCAAAAGACCACTATAGTAGCCTCACTGAGCTGCTGGCATGGCCGTAGACTCTAGAATCTGTCTAGATTTGTTTAGTAATAAAACTACATATTTGTGAACCCTTAGGACAATAATATATCTTCGTTAGTAATTCATAGATTTGGGACTGGGAAGTATTGAAGGACTTACACGTTGTTAGTTTGGGTCTTTTCAGGGGATTTGTTGCAATGCCAACCTTATCCTATAAAACTGTGTGATAGAGTGTGAGTTAAAATACATTCCATAAGCTTTATTTTGAGGATTGAATACAAAATTAAAACCTGGACAAGTGATTCAATGGGAGTCGGGGACTGAAACTTGTGATGCACAGATACTCGCTTCTCATTGTAAGCGGGTTATAATCTCCAAAAAGGCGGCTCGTGTCAAACACAAACACAGCTGAGCTCCTCGGCATGCATTATCGTGTGCCTGTCTGGGCTGTTTCGGAATCTACGGTACAACAAAAAGCACCGACTGGCCCTTGCGAGAAAGAAAGAACCGCTCTCCGCTAGAGAGAGGACAACTAAGCGGCAGAATAAGAGAAAACACACAACCACTGGTGCTTATGACAGTTGTTAGGAAACAGTCGTGGAAATCAAATGTGGTGAAAATCATAGGACGGATGTACTAATTCACCGACAAACAGAGAGATGCTGGACAAAACAGGAATGCATTCTACCAAAACAGAAAGAGAAGAAGAAAAAAAAACAAAAGAGGAGAAAAGAGGTGGACCTGGAAGATAGAGCGGGATATTGGACTTCAGGATGAAGTTAAGGAGGAAAGAGAAAAACCAGAGCTCTATGTAATCCAATCTTTTTTAAGAGTCAAATCATAATTGATGAAGTTAGATTAATTTGGTTAAAGACCACTGGCAAATAACAGAGAGAGAGAGAGAGAGAGAAAGAGAGATAGAAAGAGAGAGAAACATTGACGTCACTCAGGCTAGGGTGCTTGTCACATTCTCATCTGCATAAAGATCACGTGCGTAGGCAAAGCATTACCTACCTTCCATTTCAATCAGTGACACGTATGCAATATCAACGAAAAAAAGGAAAGAAAGAAAAAAAGAAAAAAGGAGAAAGGAATGTTCTCCGCAGCGAAATGGGAAAAAGACAATGACCTCTTTTTAGTATCAGCGCTACATATTTAGTCCAAAGACTAGAGGAGAAGTAAAACAAACCGAAAAGTAAAAGAGAGGGGGGAGAAAAAAATAAAATAAAAACCCAGATGGAAATTTAAAATCCAACTTAAAAAATCAGAAACAAAGGATGTGTCTAGGAAACTACATGATTTGCTTTGTCTTTTTCGCTTGTACAAATGCAGCCATATTTGTATCAAAACGGGAGGGGGGGAGGGGGGGAAATAGAGGAAAGCGGATAGAGTTAATTGTCATGTTAGTTGACATCCACGTAGAGTAGCTAAGAACGGGACCGGGGAGGAGGAGGAGGAGGAGGAGGAGGAGGGGGCGGAGGGAGGCATGCAGAGCTGGCAGATGTGAAAGATATGTGGGAAGAAAAATGTGAGGACAACGAGAGTGAGACGTGAGTCACACATGACACAGATGAACAGGTAGGAGAGAGGAGGAAGAGGAGGAGGAGGAGGAGGAGGAAGAAGGGGGGGGGGGGTAAAAGAGTGTCTGAGTCACTGCTATGATGGACAACTAGAGAGTCAGCACATTTGAAAGGGACCCCAGTCACATTTTGGCCTGGGTCTTCTTCAGCAGCAGCACTTACTCTACTCTGCACTGTTTTGGACGTCAGCCCAGCGCTCTCCCGGGCAGTCTTTTTTCTGATTTATTTATCAGTATAAACACAAGGTGCGGCAAGAGAGAGAGAGCCTCGAGGAGCGCTGTCAAATCTGCTGTTTAAACCGTTTGTGTGCACAGGGAGCTTTGCTTTCAAAATGGCTTGGGTCCCTTTTAAAATAACAATCATGTCGATACATGTGTCAATTTTTCCACTACTTTTTTTTTGTGAGTCCATGTACTTGTGCTTGAAGTGTTTGAAGACATCCATTAATAATGAGCAAGAGGACGACTGGCCCCGTTTGGGACCGTCTCAGTCGCTCTGCTGGAGAAAGGTCTCAGGTGCTTCCCATCGAAGTGGCTTGTGCGCTGCTCTGTACTGGGGGTGGTGAAGTTAAATGCACAGTATGCCCTGTCTCTCAATCAAAACAAAAGACGTTCAGTAATGAGGGATCATGGGAGTTGTTTCATATGTTTAAACAACTGCTGATGAAAAAGCTACCTATACGTGACTCGGGCAGAAATAATAACATCGAGGTCACGTTCAAAGTTTTATTCACTTTACGCTGAGTCATTTTAATTCAGAAATGTTGCATCTTCTGTCTTAAAGTTGCAATTTGTAAGAATTGACCTCCTAACAGATAGAGGGCAGCATATCACCAGAGTTAATGCTAACTGCTACCAGCTGCAGCTGCCATGAGCTAGTTAGCTCAGTTAGCCGTGCAGCTAGCAGTGCAGCCTGAGAACTTGAGGCATTGGCGAAGTGTTAGCTATCGCAGGAGCTTTGGACCGGCATGGACCAGGGCTAGCTCGTTAGCATGCTAAACATGCTTTGTAACACGATACATAGACGTCGTGATGTCAAAACTGTTATTCCTTCACATTCTGTTTACAAGTTTGGTGAGGTTTTTTATGTTTTCGATTACAATTTTTACATATTGCAACCTTTTGCGGGCACCAAGATAAAACAGACTCACTTTTGCCCCCATCGTGGCCAGAGAGCAGTCATTGTGCGGGACACTCTTGACGGACTGTTACGACCTCCGTAGCGAGGTTACCTTGACTGACAGGGGTAGCTGAGCTAGCACTACCCTAATGAGCTAACTGCTAGCATGTTTGCTGTTGTGCAAACTATTAGTAACTGTGGGTCTGACTATGCTGTTTTGTGAGAAAGAACAATAGATGCAATGAAGTAGGACGTAAATGGTGGTTGTGAATGGCGGTTGTTGAGTAACAATTAAAAAGTGTTAAGCTGTGCTCTAAATGAAAGAATTTGAGGGAAAGCAATGTATGAATATAAACGTGATACAGATAATTTAAAGGTTACTCATAAAGAAGAGATCCGTCATTCTGGAGCATTCAAAAGCTGATTAACTGGAGGTTAGGTTTGCGTGACATTATATTATCGTATTAAATTTATTTGACTAAATGGAGGTGAACAAACTAAAAGTAGAAACACGTCAAACTGACTTACAAGCCTTAGTCTATTCTTCCTCTGTTTCAGACGCCTCCCTGCCCCAACACACCTGATTCAAATGAATCGGTTATCATGCTACTGCAGAGCTTGATGACGAGCTGATCGTTTGAATCACTTGTGTTAGAAAAGGAGAGCAGGGTAGAACAAACACTGTTCACCATACGGTTGTTGTGTGCTTCTTCACTGTTAACATTGCAGGGCTACCAAAAAAACAAGCCCACTGATAACTTTCGGCTGTCTCTTTCAGTCATGTGATCCTCGCGGGTTGTAGCAGGACTGTCAAGAGTCTCCCATAAACTCCCACTGTAACTTGTCGGTTTGGCAAATACATGCTTGCTGTACTTCACCACCTCTGATAATGAGCAGCGTGCACAGCTGTTTTTCCGCGAGCTCTTCCATGGGAAGCATCCAGGAGCGCCTCCCACGCATCGGACGAGACGGATCCAAATAGGGCTAGAGGACGACTACAGGAACACAAACTGAGATGGTAGATAGAGACAACCAGAGCTGCTATACAGAACATTTGCTAAACCACACTACTGCTGCAGTAAAATCAAACTTCAGTTGCATCCAGGATCTGTCACACGTAACTATCCTCCTGTGCAAAGAACCTCAGTTGGGGGATTATCATAAAAGCAGGATTTAAGCGTTTTGGTGGAGATTAACAAGAGTGGCAGCATCACCTTGTGCTACAAAGATGCAGCTTGAAGAAAAAAGAAATGTGAGCCAATTAAAAGCTCCTATTTCACTACATCCCAACTGATCAAACAGACCGCCCTCGCCATTCTCCACTGGCCTGGGCAGATAGAGTAGAGACAAAAAGCGTCAGGGACAGAAGAGATACTGCCACCAGGGGCAACATGCACATCGACATGATAAAAAAGTAAAAGCAGTAGAGAGGAGCGTGTCTTATACTCCTGGCGGGTTTTGACAGGAGCTGACTGGACGCCTGGAGGAGAAGAGGATCTATCACTGAGCAGAGCATGTGCTTGAGAAGAAAGACAACTGCATTGACAAGAAGAAACTATTACACATACCCAGTTAACCTACTTGGTCCAGTTCCAAAGCATTTGAGTGCTTATTATATAAATGAGACAGAAAGATTTGGGCATTTATTCATGGGCAAAAATACCACTTAAAATTTGATAAGGAAAAAAAGAAACAGTAATGAATGAAACAAGCAGAGGAAGAGAGAGAGAGAGAGAGAGAGAGAGAGCGAGAGAGAGAGAGAGAGAGAGAGAGAGAGAGAGAGAGAGAGACCAGATAAGACCTCATAGACTCACATGCAAGCTTGAGTAGAAAATGGGAGACATCAGTGCCTGGAGTGTGTGTTTACAGGGTGTTCGCAGCCCCATTCATCACAGGAAGATTGTTTTCACAAGTCAAAAGCTGCCTTTTGTTTCATTCCAACATAATGGCTGTCATCCTACTGCAGCTCTAATGATCAATTTACATTGTGGAGGAGCAAGGTTGTTTCCATAATAGCAGAAAAGGGATTTGAAAACTCATCACAGGCAGTGTCTTTAAGGTAATCAGACACTAACAGTGGTGGTTATTTTTCAAAAGGAGCCAGAAAAAAACACAAAAAACATGGAGAAGCTCCAAACTGAGCAACTACAGAGTACAAATATGCATTTTAATCCATGAGGCTTTAGGAGCCTTTTATGGACCGCATGTAGCGCTGTTTTTCTATTTTAAGAACGTAGAGAGGAAGATTCAGTTTTGGCACAGCCCGCCTCTGTGGACTATTTAAAATGCCGAAACTGAGAAAAAAAAACAAACAGCCAAACAAAGAAGTGATTTCAAATACAATACACTTGCCACAAATCTTTCTTTGACAGGTTTTACTGTGTCAAAATTATTAAGAAACATGTTTTATTATTATTATTGACTTTACATTAACGTTTATCTGTGGTTGACCTTCAGAGGTTTTGAGCATTCTCAATCATGAATGTAAAGAAAGGTAAAGTCAATGTTTTTTTTTTTTTTCATTTTCAATTTAAAAATCTATTAAAAAGTATACCTTACACCTCCTTGTGAAAACTAATGACAGTGCTTTGTATGCATTATTAGCAGGTGTATGCTGCACCCTGCTGGACAACACTGAAATGCAATACCTTTTGTGTGTTTTAATTTTTAAAGTCAGCGAAATGAAAAATTCAAAATAAAGTAATTTGAGTTTCAGAATTCAAATCAAATATATCAAAGTTCCTGTCAAGCATTAAATAGTTTTGATGACTCGTCATTAACTCAGGCATGATGACATAAACGTATCCAGTCGAACTTTGCGTACGAAACCGCAAATTCATAAATGTGAGCCTCGTCCCGTCACGCTCCGCCTCTAACGACTCCGGCGAAGGAGGTGTGTGTGTGGAGGCCGGCTGTAGTCTACCTCCACGTATCTCTACAGCCCTGTGTTTCAATGTATTCGCTAAGCGACACATACTTATAGCAATACAAGCAAATCCTATGTTTCTGATTTAAAAACTAACTTGAAAAAATCTTCACATTATAGAATCTGCAGATGATTAGGTTAGATTTCATTGTGACAAATGTAGAATACAAAAAATTAATGTCCAAACACAATTAGTTTACTTATTAAAAACAAAACGGTACAAAGTTATTTAATTAGACACAGTAAATGCATGTTATGTAACAATATGTATTGTATTTCGGTTTATGCTTATGTTTCTTTTTTTTTTATTTTGGCATTTTAAATCTTCCATACAGCTCCTGATACAGAGCTCTGCACCTTGTTCATAGCAGTATAACACATACAGAAATCATTTTGGCCGGCGTTGATCAAAACTTCCCATTAAGTAATTGGATTAGTCAGTTCAAAGAGGAGTTGCAGATTGTTATCACATTATGGCACCATCAGACGTCTGATCATGACTCTTCGGCTAATTAAGACAATCTGCAGTAAAACTCAGAAGTTCTCAATCCCTGATGGACACATTTCTCTTTGATATTTCTTCACGGGCATGGACCTCCGGGGAGGTGGGGGGAGCAAATCTTTGAAGAAGTCGTACCTGCGTTGACTTTATTTTGTTTTTTGTTGTGCCTTAGCAGGCGCCCGCCCTGAAGGAGTGACACATCTTTCTGCTCATTCACTTGGAAACATTGTGTGCCGGTGCGGCTCGTATTTCCATTCGAGGTGTGTTATGCTAATGTTGGGCTGTGCCTCAGACAATGTGTGCTGAACAGAGACGCTAGAAACCCCTTTGTAACCGGCAAACAATAGGAACAAACAAAAAAATCAAGATGGCAGAGGAGTCAAAGAGAGCCAGAAACAAAGCAGCAAGAGCGGCAAGTGTTACACAGGAGTGTCTTTCACACGTCAAAAATAATAATAATTATAACAACTGGCCTACAAACTAGGAACAACTGACAAAAGAGTGAAACAAATCGTTCAATATCAAAGGAGATGAGAATTCATGTCAACCAACAAAAGAAGAGCAAGATAAAACTCATTTGTAGAGACTGTGGTGGAAACCGTTGGAGTGGGTGGAAGGGGGGGGGGGGGGGGGGGGGAAGCAAAATAGACTAGATTACATACATCGTGCCCTTTGTCGCCCTCGGCGTGGTTGAGTCTGCCGGCCTTGCCGTTGCGGCTTCGCTGAGTGTGGTCCCCGTTGTGCCACGCCGCTGGAGTGTTGGAGCCTGGGGACAGCGGGGCGCTGGACACCTTTTGTCCGTCCATCTTGTGCTTGGAGTTCAGTCTGGAAGAGCGGAGCCACACAGCAAACACACTCAATAAAACACAGCCACCTGGGGGACCCCAAGCACTAAGGTGATAAAGTAAGAACTGCTTTCATTTAGCTTAAAATACCCTTGAATTGAAGGGAGCTCCAGAGCTCTCTTACATTGGTTCAGAGCAGATGCATTGTGACTGCAGTGCAGAGGAAGAGACGAGCACACACCTTCTGAAATATGTTCTGTTCATTTTGAATAATGTGTTAGCTAGATCAATACTGCACGAGGGGTTCAGAACAGGGTAGTGTCATCCCTCTATTTGTATTTGATATCCCTTTTTTTATTTATTTACCAGAGGTGCAAAGAACATGAGTCACATTGATTTCCTTTTTTTTAAACAGTTTCTGTGCGTTTTCATTGTCGGACGTCATCAGCTGCAGGATCATTGGTCTGCTCCACGGTCGCTCTATTGTTCCCATTTCAACCACTTTCCTATTATTTCATTAGTATTTAAATTTTTAAACACATAATCAGTGGTGTTGTTGCACATTTTTAACTGCTACTGGACGAATAACATAATCATATTTGTTTGTAAATGAGGCAGATGCGGGGTGAATCCTTGTCTCCTGTAGACATACACGTGATTAATTATGTGTCCCGTGGGAGTCGCTCTCAAAGGGTAACTTCACTGACTGTTTACAAGTCTAATGCAGATGTGAAAGCAACTGCACCATGCCTTTTTGGGCTCAATAGGGAGCTGCGTAAAATCAAACAAATTGCCTCGAGACATCGTGACATCACTTGAGTCAGCATCAAGTTAAAAAAATAATATAAATAAAAATGTGTCGCTGTGCAGTTTGAGAAAAGTGCCCCTGTGGCCTTCTCCTCAACTCTGCTTCAGGTTAGCCGCCCGAGGCTACGTTAATTACTACTAGCATAACACACCTAAATCTGTGCGGTTGAGTTGCATTGTGGGTAATATACTGTCGGTGTCAGGTCTTGACAAATATGGAGGTTATATGGAATAAAGAGCGCAGACATCTCTGGTTCTGCTGCATCAGTCCTGATCCTCTCTGATCTCGCTGTAACGAGCAGTAAGTCACTTGATGCCTGATGTTCTTATTTATATATATATTTATATCACTCAGCAAAGAACTTTTTCTCTCATTAGCTGCGTCTTTAGATCATTCTTAAGTTTACTCCATCAAAGATTTTCATACAGGCGCAGAAAACTTTGTTAAAATCTAAAGCTCAGTTCATATCAAAGTTTTGCAATGAGATGAAACTGTTTTCAGAGTGTTGCAGAGGAGAAGTTGAAGCAGAGTGAACCGGCCCATCACATCTGGACACACTGTCGCCTGCAGCTCAGCTAAATGTCAAGATCCTGCTGGCTGGTTGGAGAACGTAATGCGGACGGCGCCTGTTGCTAAACAGACTACTTCACTGCTTTTTATACACTCACTCAACAATAGTAACAATTATCATTAATAAATGGTAAAAGTATTGTTAATAAACCATTAGTTAATAGTTACTTCACTGTTAACACACAATTAAATTATTTATAAACCAGTTGTTAGGAGCAGTGGTAAAAGGTTCATGAACATCAGTTGCCACTGTACAATCAACAACTGCTATTTTGATGGTTCATAAAGCAATTTCTTTGTTTACAGTATAATAAATATGAACTAAATTAACTATTACTTTATACATTTGTTAATTAAGTTATTAAAAATAGGATTTCCTCATTCTGCTCTGTCACTGACTTTAACCTCGCACAGGAGACTTAAGAAAAACAAGAAAACTTAGCAACTGTTCTTCAATTTTCTTATTTGCTCTAAAAATAAATCAAGACAGAACTTTCAAATTCAAACTGACTGAAACACAAAGTCAATTTGGCTTTTGTTAAAGAAACATTTGATGCTCTGTGCTCCATAAAATGACTAACAGTGTTACCAGCAATGAATATTCTTCTATAGCGCTCAACATGAGTGCAGAGTGAGATATCGCAAGCCACTTAATGGGGGTTATTATAAGACATTGCAGAGGAGCCCCATTTGTATCCTAATCTATCCCCCGAGGACCGCGACCAAATGAGAGAGGGACTGACAGTCACCAGGGCAACTGCTCGACATTCAGTGTGTGTTGTGTTTATATATGTGTGTGTGTGTGTGTGTGTGTGTGTGTGTGTGTGTGTGGAGGAGTGTACCTGGCAGGAGATTTGGAGGTGCTTCGGGTGGAGGACAGGGAGGCGCTACGGGAGCTACAGCAGCTGCCTTGACGCTGCGAACTCCTGCTGGGGGTCTCGCCGGGGGACCTGGCAGGGGGACAACGGACAGACGGACGAACACGCAACCACACACATGCATACATATTCACATAGAGAGCCACGTGTATGTACGCATACACCGCGGGGGACACACATGCCACAGCGAGCTCAGTGTTGGATCTCACGATATGTAAAACAGTTCATGCACCGCCAAACACTTTCAATATATATTCTAATCCAGATGGGGTGCGATGTATGGCATGGAAAATGTGTTGAACTCGCTGGTTTACAGTCATTAACATTCTCGGAGAGTCTGGGAGCCTGAGATAATGGGTGTAAAATAGCAATATAAATTTATGAGAGACGGAACCTGATTCCACTTGTACTCATTGTTGAGCTGAGACTATTGTTCGCCGTTTGTTTTTAACTGTGTGCAGAGGACAAACTGTGCTTCGCTTATTCTTACACACTGCGTACCGTATGTGTACATGAAATTGTACTGATAATGACACGTGAATAATGACATATATGTTGTCTTTTTTTTTCTGTCAGAATGCTAATAGGGTGTCTCACCTCTTTTTCTGTTTGTTCTTGTCTTTGTGTTTGTTCTTCGGGCTGCCCGACCTGAAACACACGCCAGCACGTGAGACAATGAAGCTGAGCACATTAAAGCATGTAAAAAAAAAGGAACTCAGTGCACCACTCACCCATATGGATTGTCTTTTTGAACAAACAGTAATAAATAGGCAGAAATGACAGTGACATTACACACACGTTGCACAAGAAAAACAACTCATTTGCAGCACAGAGCTTTGAGGCACTCCGTCATAAACAATGTAGCTAACTGTAATTGTGTTATGATGTATCGGTATCATACACACCTGTATCTCCTCTTTTTCCTGGAGCCAGATGCCGATCTATAATCACAAAAAACACCACAATCATTTTTAATGATGACAGCCGGATCACATCCACTGAATAATTCATATACAGTACGCTTCAACTGTTGACCAGGGGCTTTTATCATGAGGTAATCTGGTTAACTGTTCTCTCTCTGAAAAGGTTTTTTTTTTTTTTTAAACCTCAGCCCATGTTCCAGATTTCAGGTGGTTCTGGGAATTACTAAACTTGCATCTGGAAATAAATTCTAGGCCAGCGCAGGTAGTATTTTGGACAAATGCCCGAGGCTGAACCCAAAATCTAATCTGTGCTGTGAGTCTTTCAAATTCACCTCCAAAGAATATTGAACCTACATAAGTCCCTGAAGGTGTTTTAGACAGAATTCAGACGTGCTATTAAAGTCCCGTCTGAGTGACTTGATCACAAGTGGACAGCTCCGTGTACAGGTGTGAAACCTTCCCGGTGTGACCACGTTGTCTTACCAGTATGTATGCACATTTAAAGACCCTCTTCTTAACTGACGTCCCCCATGAATCCAGAAGAGGAAGCCACAACAAACTGGAATTGATTACACACTGTCTGATTTCCATTTGTACAGTGTAATGCAAATGATGTGTTTAGTGTCTCTTTGGAGCAGAACTGTGTGTTAGTAACCGCGATAACCCCAGACTCCCTTACAAATCGCATGTTTGTAAGAGTTGTTGCTTGAGGGAGAAACTGCAGAAATGTTTGCAAAACAGCTACGGTGAATTCAGAATTATTCATGCATTCTTGTAAATTCGGCATTAAATCCGATACGTTAAGTTCTGTCTTGTTGCGGCGTTGCTGTGCCAGCCTTTTCCGCTTCGAAAGAGCGTCTTACCTGCAAACATTTAGCAGCTGTTTGAACACAATGCCTCAACTGATTTCATCATTTACACTAAATCGATGAAAGATACCACAGTCCACTATGAGATGCCTGTGGAGAAAGTCCCCAGACTCCATAAAAAAATTGCTTAATTCTGTAAGTTGTTGAGTTGGGAGAAACTTTATATACTTAGTGAAACGCTGTCTGTAACAAATTCTTAGCTATTTGGGCCTTCTTGTTAATTCGGCAAATTTCATATATAATAACTCACGTATTAACTAATAAAATATATGTGTTTATTAAATACAACGCATGAATGAAAGCAGCACTCTAAATATCACATAAAGACACAATGCAGCATGAGGCTACAGCAGCCGGTCACAGAATATGTTCAAGTTAATGCGGACAACACGTGCCGTCACGTGCCAACTCCTAAATGGAATACCAAATGAGCCACCATCTTGCTACCTAATCTGAATGACATGCATACATCCATATGATTCAGAGATGCCGCCGGGGAGCTCAGACAGCGGACTTTTCCAGTTGGTATTCTACAGGTGCTTCACGTCACTCCTATTTTCCCCCCTGGCTGTGGAGGACGTGCAGGAATAATAACCTGAGCTCCGGTTTCCCCTTTAACCGTGTATTTAAGCGTACAGTAATGATTGGGGGGGCTGGCCGTCCTCAGTGCTCAGCGTTTGGACTGACACATCACCTCCATATCACTTTCACCCTCATTGCAGTTTCCATGGTGATTAGTCAAGGCCGGTCTGGGAGAGCTGTTGCTATTTTCCTGAAGAGCCCTACATCTCCTCCGCTGCTTTACACACCTACAGCGCGCGGTGGAGTGGGAGGGAGTGGCGGCAGAAAGTGTGTTGATTCTCTGGAAGGGGAGTAATAAAGCTGTCACAGTAATGCATGTGGCTGATATGTGACTCGGAGCCGCAGCCCCGGTAGCGGGCCGTGTTTCCCCCCGCTGGAGATGGAATCAAGCGTGGGGACTACTGTATATGAGCTGTGGAGGGCTCATTATTCTTTTTCCGGCACACTCCAGTCACAGCTAAATCCATCAGCGCACCCCTGCTGCATGGACATGGACAGTATGTGTGCTACGTATGGGCGTGGAGCTGCTATTCTGAAGTTGTATATTATAAACAAGCTGCGGTATCAATTTTAGCCGAACAGGATCTCCTGCTCCCCCCCCTGCCTTGAAAAACGAAAAAGAGCATCAGGGGAGGGTGTCTGATCTCGGGAGGGAACGTGCACTCCCCCCGTTTATACATTATTCATATATCAACAGTACCTGCAATGCAGAGCAGCTTTGGATGTGAGGCTGGGAGAGGAGGACTGAGGAAGGGAGGCATGTGGGTGAGGAGTGGAGAGGACAAGGCGGGGGGGGGGAACTCGGAAGTGCGTGGATGGATGAGAGGTGTGAAACAAGAGCGGGGCAGTGCAGTGATGCTCGGCTGTTCGCTGAGAGGCTCATTTTTCTTGTGTTGTGCGCCCCCGTACAGGCCGGGTTATTAGAGCAACACATGCAGCCCCGCTCCACAGCGAGGGGAACCGGAGGAGGAGGAAGGAGCTCTGCCATTGTTTATTGTGGTCATGAGTTTCCAGGTCGCTTCAAGACTATTGCTGATGAGCTCTTGCTTTTCCTTTCCCCCCTCCTTCCCTTCATCTATTCTTTCTCGCCTGTCTTAGTTCCTCCCTTCCTCTTTCATCTGCTCTTCCTTCCTTTCTCTTTTCTCTTCCTTGAATACTTATTTTCTTGCTTGTGTTCATCCATTCTCTTTCTTCCCTTTCATTTTCTTCCTGTCTTTCTCCCCACTTCTTCCATTTCTTTTTAACCTGTCTTTCTTGCCTTTCTTCCTCTCTTCTTCTTCCTCGCCATCTTTATTTCTTCCCCTCATCTCTTCCTCCATCTCCTCTTGCATGAATCATGTCTTTTTTCAATTCCCATCCTTTCCTGTTTATCTGTCTCTTTATTTTATTTTCCCCATCTCTCTTTCCTTCTTTCTTGCCTTTCTTATTTCCTGTCTTTCTTCCTTTCCTTGGTCAGTTTCCATTTCTTCCCATCTTAGTCTTTCCTCCTTCCCGTTCTTGTTTCATCCTGTCTTCCATCTTCATCTTTATCCACTCACTTTCTTCCCTTTCTTTGACTTCTCAACTTTCTCCCCTTACTTCTCATTCTTTAATCGCTTCTTTAACTTTCCATTCCTTTTCTTATGATCTTTTTTCCTTTCCTTCTTCCCTTTATTCTTCCCTCTATCTTCTTTCTTCTCATCTTCCCTTCCTTTTTCATCTCATCTCTCCTTCTTCATCCACTCTGTCTTCCTTTCATTTCATTTCTCTTCCTTGAATCTTGTCTTTATTGCCTTCCTTTCAGTGCTCATTTTTGTCATTCACGCATTCTCTTTTCTCGTCTTTCTTGTTTTACCTTTGCCCTTCATTTTCATCCTTTATTTCGTCTTTTTTCTTTTCCTCAGACGGTTTGTTTCTTTCTTCCCCCTCCTGCCTCCATTCTTCTTGTTACCCTCCCCTTCTCTCCCTTCCTACCTGTCTTTCTTCCTTCCCTCCTCCCCCTCCACAGATCTTCTCTCACATCCATCACTGTGAGAGCAACTGTTGACAAACCCTTGAAAAGTCAGTTTCTTTCATGTGATGACACATCTCTGATGACACTCACTCACCGTGTGTGTGTGTGTGTGTGTCTGTGTACACTTACCTGTCTCGCTTGTGTTTCTTCCCACTCTTTTTCTTCTTCTCTCTGTGAGTGGGTGAGGAGCTGCCAAACCTATTGATGGAGAGGGGGAAACATTTGCATGCCATGAGTGCAAAATGAGCCTCAGATGGCAGTTAAATTTCTGGCTCTTCACTCATCATTGTGCTACAATGCACTCCACCTCAGGGTTCACTGTTAGTTAAGGTGTCATCACATAAAGCTCAGCTGAGTTTTCTCGTCGAGGCTCTCTCTGTCTTCAGCCCGCCTTTCTCTTATTATACTTTCCTCTCTTTCACACCAATGTACCTTCTCCGTCTGTCTCAGACTCTCATTCTCTCGATTCGATTGCTGACCTTGTCAAAAGAAAATGGAAGATGAGACTCCGCTTCGCTAATGTCTCCCTCCAGATTCCCCCCCAGCCCCCCTCCACCACAATTGCAGTATCTGATGGCTCATTCGCAATATTCACGCCAAAATAATTGGAATTCCGTTTCACAAAACCACAGTCTAATTATTCTGTCAACGAGGCAAGAAAAGGAAGGGAAAAAAAGGAAAAAGGAGAAAAAAAAATCGAAAGCACTTCATCAGTGGAAGCTGTTTCCACTCACCGACTCCTTCGGCGGCCAGATTTCTTCTTCTTCCTTTTCTTTGGACGAGGGGATGGAGAGCTGCTTGATTTCCTCTTCACTCTGAATTGGCCATTGGGGGGGGGGGGGGGGGGGAGAGAGCGAGATCGAGAGTGAGGAAGGCAGAAACAATTTACAAGTGATTGTGAGCGCGATAATATTACCAAAGAATAAATTTCTGATTATAGTTATTTGCTGCTTTGCCGATAAAAAGGCGATAAGTGTCTATTTCCTCATTTCCCCCCATTTACTCTGCCATAATGCAAAATATTCATGCAATATATCTTACAATGGAAACAAGAAATTGCTCAGAGGAAATTGCGTTTAATCTTTTCTGTAGAGCAGAAAAGCACAATCTAAATGACCATCTGCATTATGATTTCAAACAGAAATAATAACGGGTGTTTATCTGCTGAGTGTTGATGCAGGATGTGAAGAGCGTTTGTATCCTCACATCAATTTCATGTTTGCGGATATTATCAAAGGAAACACCCAGAGGCCGTGTGAAGGAGATATTAGGCAGGCCGAGTTAATTCGCCACTTGAGGGGTTTCCCGGCCGGTCAACACATCACCATTATACAGTAACAGTGCGTGTGCGCTTGAACACGTGCTTCACCTGTTGTCACTGTGGTAATCGTGCTCGTAGTCCCCATCTTCGTAGCCGACCAGTTCAGGGTCCTCTCCATATTCGTCAGGCTGATAGTGCAGGTGGTTGACCCTAAAGACACAAGAGTGCAGGATCGTAAACGTGGTGTTTGTGTAGAGTATGTGAATATTATAATAAGAGAAGTAACATGGAATGGATGTATGGCAATGCGTGGCCTTTCTACACAATTCCCATTAGAGGCTTAATAAGAGTCTACAGCCTGCGAGCAGCTGTGCGTGGATTACCAAGTAACAGTGGTGAGCTTAATGCTAATGTTGGCGCGCCATCATGCTCACAATCACAGGAACGCTCGAAATTAATAATTTTATGCAATCTTTTGCACTACAGCGGACAGAATACTGGAGCAACTATTGGTCAAAGTTAGCCCCATCAACTACACATCAAGGGGGGGAAGAAGGAAGAGAAATGTACCCTTTTTTTAAAACTCTTTATATTTGGGCCTTTAATTACCCTCTTTTTTAAAAACTCCTTATATTTGGGCCTTCTGGAAAATGCGGCAACTGTTATATATTAAATTCTTTCTTCCTTGTGTAAGAAATATAGTGTCCGTTTGTGCCAGTGATGTATGTGTTTATTTGCAGAGCGGTCGCTTGAGATACATATTGATCTCTTCCTCTGATGCATTTGTATTACACAACTCAATGGGTTTTTAGAATGCCTAGTAACATTCACCAAGTTAGTTCAGCATGTTTACCTGCTAACTTTAGCCTAACTGACACCAGATTCTGATAATGATATTCAAGAGTTTAACAATATTTTGTTTCTCATTTTTTTCAGAATTGTGATATTTTACAGCTGAAGAATACACTTTCTCAGTGCTCTGTGGTGGACAAACTATGTAACGAAGACACTTTTTTCCCAAATTATTGCAAACCTAATTTGGCACTCCTGTACTTTAATTTCTTTTGTAATTTATGGGCTGTTTATTGGTCTGGCGCAAATGCTAAAAGCTGCTTATTAGCACAAAAACAAGACAAGATGACAAGAGTCATTGTGTTAGGAGGAATTTGGTCATGCACCAAAAGTACTCAACAAATCATATAAAATAAAAAGTTAATGGATTGCCAATTGTATTACAATTAATTCTCAGGGGAAATGGCAAAACATCCAATAGCTGATGAAACATGTCACTCAAAGTGTCACACCGGCTGGTGGAAACGTCAGTAGCATTCATCCTCTGGGGAACATGAATGTCTGTAGACAATCCAATGGCGATCCATCAAATATATGCACGTTGTAATATCATATGCACTTTACATCCAACTTGAGTTAAAAAACAATAAAAGTTTGACACTCACACAATAAACTTATTGTGACTGTGAGTTCTATACTGACATTTGTAATCTTCTCCTGCCGCAGCAGTGAGAATATCATCATCTCTCTCGCTGTTACAGCTCAGCTTGTGGGATTCATATCTTCCCTCTGCTTTTTTCACACATGCTGTATTGTATATACAGACAGATGGCAGCAGCCTCCTCCCTAATCCTCCCTGCCCCGCTACCCCCGTCCCTCTTATGTGGCCTCCACTGATCCACCAGATCTGACCTTGCGGGCTCCATGTGGACTAAAGAAAAGAGATTTTTTTAAAAAACACCACACTGATTATTTTTCCCTTATGCAGTCCTATCTGTCTGACCTTGTCCGACCCTGTATTGTTACAAACCCAGTGGGTCCTGCTCTGGACTTTCTGGTTCTTTTTACACAGAGATGAAAAATATGGTAGTATATGTGGAGGTTGTTTGGATTAGAGTGATGATGACAAAGATGTAACATCAGTGACTAGCAATGCAGCTTCAATTGGTAAGAGGGAGATGAAAACAGGCAAGAGTAATGAGACAAAGAGGATGAAGTAACACACGGAAAGAGGTTGACAAAGGATGATGCATCTCTAGAATGATCAAACACACATGGGGCGAACAATAAGTGCAAATTTTATGTCAAATCAAGAGAGGAGGTGCAGAAATAAGACAAAATAAGTGGTGTGAAATGTCTGGAAGGAGAGCGCGTGGAGGATTTGCACGGGGCACAGGCCTGACGGTTAGTTAGAAAGAGACAAGGCAACAGAGCCCTTAATTGGCTGAGCACCACTGGGCACAGCAGGGATGCCAAGTACCCAGCAGAATAAACTAACTTCGCCATGACCTAACCCTTTCTGTACAAGTGCTGGAGCTCAACACGCACGCTGCTACGCTACCTCTGATGAATAAACTTGCATTACATGGAGCCCGTTAATTCAAACCGTCTCAGAAAATCAGAGGCAATTGAGCAAAGGAGTAAACAACTGTAGGCGGCGTGGGTGTGACGAGGTTCATATGAATTTTAATCTTAACAAAGTTGAGTTCTCTGTTAAGTTAAAAACTGCCTGAGTGGATACAGGCTAGACGGCATTTCAGATGCTAAAGCGAACACTGCAATTTGCTGGCGACAGAGATAACATCTAACTGTTGAATATTGGGCTAAGAAGAGGGACAAGTACACACAAAGAAGCAACGCCCCCCAGTTAAAAATCTAAGACACCTTCCCTCTGATAGGTGGAGGTCATGGCTGCAGCCTGAGGGGACGCCTGCAGACACTACTCAGGGAATAGACGAATCCAACGACTGATTTGAACGTTTCACCATCTTGTGGCGCTTGAATTGCTTTGGTTGAAAATCGAAGTGTCAGCATGCTGTTATGACAGTAGATTCTATAGATAATGGAAGAATAGAGAAAAGTTGACCATCTGCCACATTTCAAGTAATGAAGCCGTGTGTAATATACTAACATTACCAGACTAGCTTGCTGGGATAATCAAGCAAGAGCTGCAGTTAATTGTAGACAAGTTACATTAGCAAACTAGAATGGCACTCAGTAGAGCGCATACCTCCGCCGAGGCCCAACAGTCCCCTTTAATTCAATCAAGGCTAATCCAATATCAAATGAAACATATTTAAATCTGTTTACTGCCCACTCTTAGATACCAGCAACCTAGATTTACCTGATTTGTTTCATCATTATTCCCTGTGAAATGACTTGTTTCATTATCATAATCCTAGAGGAGCCCCCAGTTAAATTATTTTATCCCCGTTGAAGTTAGCCAGCCGCTTAACCAGAAGTTAGCCAGCTTGATTTTGACTGTTTGACATTAGACATTAACACAACATTGTGAAAGAGGAACCTGTGAAACGGTGGCTACATTTTTATGAGCGTCACAATCCCCATGAAATGACTTGTTTCACCATCAAAATTTGATCCATTAGGTTCAATTACATTGAGAAAGTCTAGAGGAGCTCACAATTGAATTATTTCAACCCCATTCAAGTTAGCCGGGCACTCATTATGCGTAAGCTTTGCAGAAGAGCCCTGGCTGGAAGTCGAGCGTTTGTGGCTTCAGGTGCCACTGAGCAGCTTTCATAGGAATAAATGTGGCTCCTCGAGCTGTGTCCATTAGTAATAGGCCCACTGTTCACCTAAAGTTAGGATCAAAGTTAAGTGTAATTTCAACTGAATAAAGTTCATGTCACGATAATTGGCACACAACGTTTTCATTTCATCCCATGCCTAGTGTGCTTACTGCAGGGAGACCCCACCGCAGTAATGGCGACCCCTCTACGTCCGCTACTTCACTGAGATTTGCGCTTAAAAATACACAGAAAATTCAACAGTGCACTTTTTGGCTGAAAAAATGTTTTAAAATCATATACATATTTTAAAGTCAGTATTCCTTAGGCCATACCTGAACATCAGACAAGTATTAGAACGAGGCAGTAAAGGATGGTGCTCAAATGGGATTGGAAGTAGGGTAGTCAGTAGGGTGCGTTAATACACAACAATCCCACAATTCTTTCGATTCTCTTTTTAAGGCCCATGTAAGTTTTCAAATCTCCATTTGGCCTTTAAAAAACACGTTTCATATTTTCCATCAGTCGTTAAGCCTTCTCTCTTCGACGAGCGTCCCTGTAGGCCAGAATGAAGCGCACTGCCAAAAAGAGCAATTAACAACAATGGAAACTATCTTGTGGTCCCCGCGCTTAGTCATTAGTGATAAATCAAATAATTCCCCATCCTGTCTCTAATCTCTTAATTGAAGCCATGCTCCAATATGCCAGAGACATCTGTCCAGCCTGGTCATGATCAACACAGCGCCCCTGTTAGGCAGATGAGTGAGTGTCCCTGTGCTTAATGGTGCCCTGGCGAGGCCGGAGACTTCCTAATTCAGCCACCGTCCCTGGGACCTGGCAGTGATGGACTACAGCCAAGGTCCACCTTGGGGCCGCGGCACAAAGTAGTGCAGCTCGTTCATATCCCTCCTCAGACAGCCACTCTGCCACTGAAGGCCTGGATATATTTCTATTGCTGCAGAGTTATAGTTTGTTATTGTGGGAGGAGGGAGGCGGAGGTGGGATTGATTGCCCCGCAGTATGAGGGTGGGTGCAAATCAGGTAGCTGCTGTATAATGGCCATATTAAGATGAAGGATTGACTGGACTAGGGGTTTAAACTGAGCTGATCAATTTTGTGATCACAGGGAAGAGCCTTGATGTTGTGGATGCACCTAGATCAGATATCTAACAGACGAACGGTAAATTCAGTTTTAATTGAAATGAAATATAATTCCTGTTATTTCTAATGAATAAACGTCCGTCTCAGGCGTTTCATCAGATATGGAGCAGCTATGTTAAGCCCAGGGTCAGCTTCCCCATTGATCCAGCTGTGATCGGACAGTCTCCGTGCGTAAGTCTGAACGGCTCTGGGAGGCTTTACACATCACATTCCTTCTCTCCATCTCTGTTCCCAACCGTCCTGCAGGAAAATCAATGTGGGACATCGGTAAACAGAGTTATGGGCCTGCGCATTCATGCTCACTGCTGGCTGTTTATTGCTAGTGTGTGGGTATTAAGCTACAGCTGAGGGGCTTAGCATGTCAACAGTAATAGTCCTCGTGGAAAAGATAGCATCTGAATAAAGCCTGCCATCTGAGTGAGCTGGAACCCACTGAAGATCTGAGGTCTTAATGAACTGCTATCATTTAGAAAAATCTACATATCTGTGCCTATTATCTTGAAAGCCATGCACTATATTTACCTCTGCTGGAAGTTAGGAGGACGTTTGTGCCTGCATTCTGCGGTGGGATGTAACTAAGTACATTTACTTGAGTACTGTAAAATTTTGAGGTACTTGTTCTTGCACTTTTTCCATTTTCTACTACTTTTCTACTCCATTACAATTTAGAGGCCAATATTAGACTTTTGTACTCGACTCGACTTTATTTGACAACCAACTACCTAACTAATTATAGGAAATATAATCAAACATTCAATTATGATATAGATTAAGATAAATCTTTATTGATCCCAGAAGGGAAATTCACAAGCTACCCAGCAGATTATCATATATGACTTCAACATTAAAGTGATGAACACATTAATGCATCGAAAATATTATATATTATCAATGCAGTATATCATAATCCAATAACATACTTTATATTCTTCATTATTCTCGAGAACTTCTACACTACTTTTGCTACTTTGACTTAAGGACTATTTTGGATTACTTCTTCCACCTCTGCCTACATTACAATGAGATTATCTGCTACAGGTCACAGATTAAGTTGCAGGCATAAAGCGGTAATGATAATGGGTTGGAAACACTTTTTACAACAGTGCCATTAAATCATTAAAGTACTTCTAAAAAAAATGGAATTTAAATGACAGGTATTTATCATATGTGTTATTTAGTTTACCGTTTCAGCGAATACAACTCAATACCTTTCAAACTGTAGTAAAAGAAATAATTAATATTTCGGGTAAAATTAAACTCCAACAAGACAGCAGGTCTACAGCCACGCTTCTGTTCTGTGAGTTCTGTGAGTCTGTGACACAGTTATGTCTGAGCAAACGTCAGCTAACATGCTCACAGTTATAATAGTGTGCTGGTGTTTGGCAGGTATTATGTTTGCCACCATTTAGTTTCTTGGTTTAGCATGTCAGCAACATGCAGCATAGCAATGTACACAAAGTACAGGTGTGGCTGATGGGGACGTAATCAGTTATGAAGGTAAAAATAAAATACAATTGCAAGTGCTAGAAAAAAACATCAGAGGAACAAACAAAGTTATTACAACTCATTCTGAAGGGGACATGAATGTGTGTACTAATAGTATTGGAGACTATTTACTCTGTTGTGCAGTGTTACAAGCAGGAAAAAGATCAGGGGGATCACTAAAGTCATTAGACATTATGCTTTGGAAACATGAACATGTGTACTGCGCATGTTGAGATGGTTTTGCAGAAAACTGCTGGTGCTGCACCAATGCATTAAAATTGGAATTTAAATGACAAGTATTTATTATATGTGTTCTTTAGTTTACTGTTTCAGTGAATACAACTCAATACCTTTCAAACTGTAGTAAAAGAAATAATTAATATTTTGGGTAAAATTAAACTCCAACAAGACAGCAGGTCTACAGCCATGCTTCTGTTCTGTGAGTTCTGCGAGTTTGTGACACAGTTATGTCTGAGCAAACGTCAGCTAACATGCTCACAGTTATAATAATGTGCTGGTGTTTGGCAGGTATTATGTTTGCCACCATTTAGTTTCTTGGTTTAGCATGTCAGCAACATGCAGCATAGCAATGTACACAAAGTAAAGGTGTGGCTGATGGGGATGTCATCAGTTATGAAGGTAAAAATAAAATACAATTGCAAGTGCTAGAAAAAAACATCAGAGGAACAAACAAAGTTATTACAACTCATTCTGAAGGGGACATGAATGTGTGTACTAATAGTATTGGAGACTATTTACTCTGTTGTGCAGTGTTACAAGCAGGAAAAAGGTCAGGGGGATCACTAAAGTCATTAGACATTATGCTTTGGAAACATGAACATGTGTACTGCGCATGTTGAGATGGTTTTGCAGAAAACTGCTGGTGCTGCACCAATGCATTAAAATTGATCCTCTGGGGAGCTTAAATATCTTTATCAAATTTCATGGTACTTAATCCAGTAGTAGTTAAGACATTCTCTGGATCATAGTTGTGGACTGTTAGACTAGCACTGCTGTTACTATAGTCGTGCGGCGACCACGACTACAAAGGACCCGAGGCCCGAAAATAAACCAGGACCTTAGTTTAGTTATTTAGAGACGCAGAGGGCAATGACACAGCCTCTCCATTAATATGAGATCATGAACACACACCTATTCATGTGGGGACGTTTGATTTGCTTATCGCCGTGAGTATCAGGGGAGCGGGTCACGCAGGGCCCATAGCACAGTTCCTCCCCTTGGGCCAGCCAGTGGGTTGGTTATCATGCTTCACATGATGCTTCACATTTAGGCACCTCACAAGTAACGTCACACTGCTGGAGGGGCGTAGATGATTTATTTTAGGGGGTTTGTAGTTTTGTGTATGTGTGTGTGTGTGTGTGTGTGTGTGTGTGCTTGTGTTGTTAGAGGGAGTGGAGGGATAACAACCCTGCAAATTACAACCATCTTCAATTTTCCACATCAAGGCCTTTCTGCAGAGGAAAAAGTTGCAGCTCTGACATCCCAAATTGACCTGACTCAGAAGTGCCCTTGAGACTGAACTAATGCGTAAAAAGCATGACAAACAAAGCTTTCTGCTTCGTCATAGTTTACTTTCTCCTCGCAAAAAAAGAGAGAAAAGTTTGTTATATTCATCCCTCTGTGCACCACCTCCCGCCTTCAGCCTTCCTCCTCATTTCAGCCCGGGTCTGGTCCGATGTCAGACACCGGCTGAGGCGCAGAGGAGGGACAATCATTAGTCTCGTCTGTGAGGCAGGAAGCATCAGCGTCATTACCAGTCATTAGTTCACAGACAGCGGGTCGCGTCACCACCACTGCACTGCCTCTCTCAATCATTCACGCGCACAGTATGGTGGACTGACTCAGGAGGGGACACCACGCCCACATCCTGCTGTTGCTCTTTCTCGTGTGTTCCGACGACTGAGGCGGTGACCTTTGCAAGCGTGTGTGTGTGTGTGTGTGTGTGTGTGTGATCTGGACGAAGACCATTTATTTTGATTCCTTTAATTCCGACGCCTCAGATGAGACACTCTCGCTCCCACCATGCGCTTAAAGCTAGAGAGAGGCTGAACACTAAACAAATTGACAATTATCATGCCAATCTTCGCCTCATTGGCTTCCAGCAGTGTTCAGAATAGACTTTAAAATGCTGCTGATTATTTTCAGAGCAGCAGGGTTTAACCATTCCCTGTGTACTCGCAGAGAGGCATTACCAGTCAAAAGCCAAAGATTTAAATTAAAATTCATTGCACTCCTGCAATTACGGTCCATATTCTTGGGAGCCGACCACCCGAAGACATTATTACATTGGAAGGTCATTTCTCACAACCTCTTTTAAAATCAATTTCTGCTGGCATTTGAGATTTACTGCTGTTCAGTTTTATTAGATTAATTTGCTACAAAGAATTTGGACTATTTTGCGATAAATTCACCATCAAGGATACAAAACTCTTTGGGTTTTCCAACGAATCGGCTGAAGTTATTCATGTTGCACCTGTTGCTTTACTTTACGATCTTTATGAAGCTTGGCACTTTCTCGTGACACTTCAAAACGAACAGTATTTTCATCTGGGCCTCCTCACAATGCGTCAAAATCTTCAGTTTGCAAAACAAAATGTGCAAAATGGCACGGCGCATTTCTAACTTGTCTTTTTTCACTTAACTCTTGTTGTATTTCCACTCTGCCAATTAAAGGGACTCACTTTAGACTTACACATCAATTCGGATTAATTTGGATGCATAGTGGGAAATTAACTTAAACATATAGGCACGAGGAGTATAAATGACGGTAAGTAAGGAAGGGCGGTATCCCGGTTATGTCACTGTCGCCAATGTCAGGTTCTGCGGCGACATGGATTTTGCAACACCATCAGTATAACACCACGTCATAAATGCTTTAGCATATTGCAATAATGTGCCTGCAGCAACATTGCATTTAAGAGCTAAACAGTTAAAAACATGTCCACTTCGCCCATCAGAGGAAATAAGGAACGAGTGGGTTAACTTTATTTGTGATGGAAATGTCCCCACAGCTGTAAAACTGTCACATATACGTGTGCACTGTTATAAAAAGCAGGTTAGTTTCCAGATTCAACAACTACATTATGATGTATTATTAGTGGTAAAGATAGAACTGCATTGACCCTTGTTGGGAAACATACATCTGCATATAAAGTTATCAGTCCCTACCTTTACCAACATTGTGACAAGTAATTATATTCCAAAAATGTGATATTCATGATTCTGAAATGCAAATAGATACACATACAGCAAGGATTATTTTTAACACCAAAAAAGTGAAACTGCCTGTCTGCATTGTGGTTCAGGAGGACTAACGGAAGCTGAACAGCTTGTGTGTAGAAACTGGAGGCTATTATTGTTCCCGCTCCAAACAATAGGACACATGAAAAAGACTGGGTTCAGAGAGATCCTGTGGATGACAGTGGAGGAAAGAGGTTCTAATTATCTGCAGCTCGCTCCTCCCTCCCCGACCCCGTCTGTGACTCAACCGGAGACTTAGCCGTTGACGTGGTTGGTGAGCTCCTGGATTGGGATTTGGAACAGTTCACTTCACAGACAGAGCCCCGATTTGAACTCTGCTTTCAGGCTTTTCTGTTGGCAGGAAAATCAGGGCCAACATCGCGTTCTGTGAACTTAACCTCATGCACACATCACAGATATAAAACCTGATGGACGGTAACTTACACTGGCTGAGTGTGTGATCCCTCTCTGGTGATAACGCCCTCCTTGTCCATCAGCATTTGCCTGAATGTGCTCACTTTCTGTCGAATCTCTTCTTCTGTGTACCTGAGGATGAGAGCAGACACAGTCAGTAGAGGCTCACACACATACACAGACACACACTCTAAACATTCATCTTTAATCTGCAGTTGTGACTTTGCAGCTGACAAGCAGCATCTTTTACCAGCACTGAATGCAGCGGATGCACTGATGAAGCTAATTGGCATCTGTCATAACTGCTACATGGCCGTGAAGGAGCCATGTGCCCCCTCCCCCCCCATCCCCCCCCCCCCCCCCGCTATAGCACAGAGTCTCGACAATGGCAGAGTTTTCTGACCGTGCGCTGGCCAAAAATGACACTCTGCCGGATGATGTATATTCTGATGACTCACTGTCAACCTCTCCCGACCCCAGCAGTTTTCTTGTTCGGGCCCAGACTGCGTGTCATGTTTTATTCCGCAAGCAGAGCGCAATAAATCACAGAGTTGAGAGTAACTGTGGGGCAGCGGGGAGGAGCTTTCAATGAGCTGACAGACAGAATACTGAGGATTGCTGCAGTGCCACATGAAATAAATCCCTGCCTCTGTCACATAGTAGATTTATAGTCGTATTTTTCTAATTGAGAATAACTGGCTTTTTAAATTTCAGGTATACTGTGACTGCAAAAGACAAGTGTCAACTTGTCAAATGATTAGTTGTAATTTCATTTTGTCCTGAACCTATTTGGTGCAGGAGATAATAACTGAATACAAGACTCCTAAAATATTTCAGGCACACAGCTTTGGGCTACAGTGACAGTCACTGACCACAGGCCTGCCAATGATAGACTGTGTCTACTGACAGCTCTGCCAGGGAGACAGTAATAACTCAACCAGCTACAGAGAGAATGAAGCAGCTTCTCCTCTGCTGCTGCTATTCTCCACATTCTCATGTCTGTGAACTTGACAGAACACGGCCTTTTTCAGCGCACTGCACACCGAGCCGATCTCTCGGTGTATTCACACATCTCCACATTCTGCTCAGGCTGCGCTAATGGAATGTAATGAGCTACAGAGGCAGAGAAACATGAAGGGAGAGGAGAGGACGGAGGAGGGAGGGAGAGAGGGAGAGAATTAATAAAGCTGTTAAAGTGTGGCCAGGAGCCAGACATCACAGAGTTAGACTGACTGGAAGCCTCGGCCATTAATAATACACTGTAGCGTTCATATCAAGAACAACAAGAGCATGTGTGGAGGGGGGCGCCTGGGATAGAGCAGTGTGCTCAGACCGAGATGCACTACTTATCCACAATCAAAAATGGTCTGCATTCACAATAAGGTGCAAATACAAAACGGAATAAACAACTCGTCATGTCTTTGAGTCTCAACTTGCTGATATGTGATTATCGCTTGTTTGCTAAGAGAAAATGTGGGCTCCAACTGCAAACACCAAATTACTGAACTGTCTATCACCAGGTGCTGAAACATACACTTTTACTCTGCAACACTTTCTCTTTGTCTCTCTCGAAAGGGAGTTCAGCAGTTCACAACATTTTGGGGAGTGCACATATTTGTTCTCTTGCCTAGAGTTTAGATGAGAATACTGATGCCACAATCACGTCTGTCAGTTAAATGCGAAGCTAATTAGTTCATTATGATTCTCAAGAGGTGCCGGTTGGCAGATGTTTTGCCTACAGATTGAGCCGGGGTAGCTGTTTCCTTCCTGCTGTCAGTCTTTATCTCATGCTAAGCTAACCAGCTGTGGGCTACAGCTTTAACATTTAGCCTAAAGACCTCAGAGTGGTATCAACACTCCCGTAGTTTCCCCGGTTGCATGCGCCCCAAACTCAATTTAACATTCAGAGATAGATGGCACTCTACAGAACTTGCGTGAGAATGAAGTTTTTACGCTTTCTTCAGAATCAAAGTAATCCAGCGATGGTCGTCTGTGCATTCGCGGGTACACTGCCAACAGGAGCCGCTGACAGCTAATTTGGCGTGCTTTTAATGGTGGCCAATTTTGCCAAAATGAAAAGCAGAGACAGGCAAAACTTCATAGCAACATCATACTTTCTGTCGACACCCTGTTCTGGCATTAGGATTTCTCTTAATAGGCACTGAGGGACGTGACCTTTGCTTACAAATCATCTTGTTTTTAAGTTTTCTTCAGTATCTAAGTAATCCGATAACTCCTGTTTGCACATTCATGGCTGAACTGCGAACAGGAGGTGCTAATCGATAAGATTTAAAAATGCCAATTCGCCAACATGTAAACAGGCTAGAAAAACAGGGATCAAGTCTTGGCCCACAGCTAACTCAGTAACTCCTTGGCAACACTATCATTCCTGTTTACATCCCCTGCTGGTGGAGCCCCACCATGTCAGACTTTGTAGACCAGTGTTCTAGCGTTAACATTGCTCTTAACTGGAACTAAGGGACGTGACCCATATGAGTAACAGAAGCAGACCAAAAATATACTAAGTATGTAATTGCATGCGCGTCTGGCAAAGCGGCTTATTTACCTGTTTAATATTTTATAACGTCTAACATGAGAGTTTCACTGGCAAAGAGTTAAAGAGCAGGGGGCCGTCCATCACTCAGCGCTGAAACACTGACTCTTATTTTGGCAGATTCTGTTTTCGCTCTCTGGCAAGGCTCCCGTAGCAGGACCAATTCTATAAACTGGATTGTAAATCAACCGGTGGCTCATTTCAGCGTGGAAACAGCATTAGTCTGAGGAGTGTTTGCTTTTCTCAGATTAAATATAGCAGCCGGTACCATGTATTCGGGGCAGGGTGCTATCAGTGCGTTGACGGTGCGGAGAACGAGATTAGGAGAAGTGCGATGGAAAAAAAAGCTGGAAGATGGCCCGACGGAGGAGAAGCCAGCCGGTGTGCGAGCCCCATCGGGTCCTGCTGTACGGCAATCTCTCAGCCCAGCGGCTGTCAACTCAGCACGATGGAGGCCGCAAACATGCGCTTTATATTCATGGTTTTCCAATGCACGGCGTGGGAGCCATCACCATAAGTTAGCTGCTGCCGCGACAACTCTACAGCGGTGCACTCAGCTGTCCGTCGTGGATCGAAGAAGGGTGTACAATAGGAAGAATGGTGAGAGGGCTCAGCAGGACACTGGCTGTGAAAATGAATGTGCTCTGGCTGAACAGAAGCCGCGGCTGTAGGGCGTTCTCCTTCACATTGTGCTGTTGATGGCAAGGATGTTAGCGCCTGCAGCTATCTCTATTGACACTCCAGCTAAAGCAAGAAAAGGAGGGTCAGCGCTTATGATGCTGAAGGGTCTGTTGACACATGACCTGCGGAAGCTCCTCTTTCTGCTGCTCAGTCTCCTTTCTCTGTCCTCCCGCTGAATTGCTCGATTCGGAGGCTCTGCACAGCTTGGCGGCATGAAGCTCAGCAAAGTTGGGTTCCTTTTGATTGTTTTTTTTTTTTTTGCTTCCCAACCAAAGTCAGAGAGTGTTAGCCCAGCAGTGGTGCCGCTTATACAAAGAGTGTTGGGTTTAAAAGTGCAGGCTGGGAGAATCCCCCACAGCTCCTGAATACCAGCAGGAACCTGGTGTCTGGTGGGCAGGCTCACCTACAGAGATCAAAATCCACAGAAGTCTGAAGAAAGTGTTCGTGATCGCCAGGTTGCATTTAAGAAAAGTTCGCCCAGAATCCACAGTGAACAGCTCTGAATCTATCCGTGCCGATGGCCACATATTGGATTTTTAGGGCGATCACGCTGCAACAACACGTCTCTCCTCTGCACATTTAATTAGCACCTCTTGCAGCTGTAAAGGTAGCTGCTTTCTGCCTAACACGCCATCTGTTCTGGCCTGGCACAGTGCAGGGGAGGGATTGGAGAATAGGACTGGAGCGGTCACTCTGGGTAACACTGAATTCAAATTTAAATTAATGCTAAACTGAGCATGGCACCCGAAAGCCACTTAGCCCAGGTCCATTGCCTATAGCATGCAAAGTCCAAGCAATTTGGGTGGAGAGAGACAGGGCACATCCATCAGGGCGAGGGGTTTCCCCCGCCACTCCAGCCATGAGAAATCACCACGATTAAAGAACTTGATTGGAGTAATTAAACAGCTCCGAGCACCCACAGATCCCCCCCCATTAACTCGTGAGCCAGGAAAATGAATAGTTGTGGCCCAGAGACCGTCTTAACGCTGATACTCATTGATTTGATGAGGACGAGCCTACGTGTGTGGGTGTGTGTTTGTGTGCCTGCCAGGGATGTCTCGGCGTTTGATGTCTGAAGCGCCCTTTTTTCCCACAAATCGTCCCTGGGCGCCGCTGTATACCTATGAAAGTCTGCCACCATCAATCTCGCTGCAGAGAGTACAGAGGCAGAGCGATGCCAATGTAGTTAGGAAGATTGAATGGCGCTGGGAAAGCGGGGAAGGCGAAACCCGAACGCCCCCACGTTTCTATTTCGGGGGCAGAATTAAAACGACCTGCAGAGTGCCACAGTGAAATAGTTTAACTCTAAACTGGAGAGGATTTCCATTGATACTCTCATCACTTATAGATCTTCTGGTAAGATAACAGAGCTGAAAGAAAGAGTCACAAAGAGAGACTACACCTCTATCTCTCTCTATACAGAGCTGCTCTTTCTCTTTCTCCTCCTCTTTCTGATTGCTCATCCTCTCTACACCTCCTGTAACAACAGCGTCTGAAGCTGTTTTGTCCGGTGTGGACCAGCTATATTGGCTCAACAGCCCCCCAGTGACAATGTATAAAATGGGTCATTCTCCCCGAGACGCTTTCCCTCCAATTTTGTCTTATAGGACTCGAGCTTATCGTCTTATGACGCAGACTTTGGCTTGCAGGAAAACCTCTACAAGACAGAGAGAGTTATTTGCCGTGGCCTCGGAGGCTCTGAGAGCAGCTCTCTTAATAAGATCCTCGCCGCTCACATCTCCTGTGATATGTCACTTGTGAAGTTATCAAAGGAATACCAAAGCACTGGTGGCCACAATGCAGCAATTTAGCTCTCAAACTCCACAATTAACCTCTTTCCATTGCTGTTTCAATTTATTGCAGGCAGACTTAATTTGCTTGTTTTTGCCCTCATGTACAGGCACAAGCACAAATTCAGTTATGCTTGTGCCCGGCTACACCTCTCCACTCGACTTAAAAAAACAACAAATATAAATTTTTCAATACGCACATGCACCTAATTTTTCCGCTTGGCGAAGCGGAAGGAATAATGTCTTATGCTTCTTACTCAAGGAACTCGTACCACTGGTGATACATACACAGTTTATGCATGCATAAAGAGGGCCTTGCTTACACTTTCTTATGGGTGGACATTATTATCTTGTAGCCTATTTGTTGCCAGCTTTGGAAATTATAAGCAATTTCTTTAATTGATAGTAACAATCGATTATCAGTTAATCATTTAAGTCTGTGTTAAGCAATTATTACAATGTGTTCTGAGTTTGTCACACCACAGAAATATGTGTTCTTAACCACCGAGCCAAACGTGAATGACCAGCAAAATTGCCAAGTATGTAAAGTAAGGTTTCAAAATAATGAGAAAACAAACAGTATTCTTTCACCTGAACCGCTTGTGGGAAAAGCTGGCGACCTCTCTCAAGTCTCAAACAACCCTACAACCTGAGAGATGGCTCCTAACCGCTGTGCTGGGCTCGCACAGCCAGAAATGTTTGAGCAACCAGAGCCAGAATCCGATTCGGAGCAATACGACACCGGCCTATCTTGCAATCGAACTCAGACAAATTTTGTTACGCTATCAACAAATAACATAGAACAAAACCTAATTTGTAACGCCAAATAATTGTATCTCTTTAGTCACAAATCAAACCAGCTGACATCCTCAGTACTCCACCATAAGAAAATAGTTTATTCCTTTGACTTATTTCATCAATTCATATAATGTTTGCACTGCAGCTGGCGTCACGTATACTACACTGTGTTGATTGTGCATGTTGGATGTTTTCCGTGACAAAACAGCTTTAACCGCTGACTTCATCCACGTTTGATACAAAATCAGAGTCGGCTACATTTTGAAGTTACTTGAATTACGAAAAGAAACACAAAATGATGATTTAATTTTAATTGCAGCTCTTCCTTCTGTTACTTTTTAAGAACTTGTCTTACAAACTCAAAGCCATTCTGAAGCGACTAAACAGCTACAGTGTAGTAATATCAGTTGGTATAAACGTTATTTTTTGACTTTTTAAATTACAAATGAGTTGTAATGTAATGTACATACATATTCCAGTGGCAGTATTTTGTATTTCATTTTGATTTGCATGTATTTTTAACTTCTAACTATCTTTGATGTTTTTGTACCCATCTCTGATTGTAGGTTTACACACCACAGTGAGAGTGGTGACTACCGACAGACAGAAGATTTTATTTGATTCATCTATTTTATCAGCAATCAGACAAAAAAAACACACAGACACAGATAATTAGTTTATCCCGATCGCGTATGTGGGGTTCGGGTGTTTAAAGGGAGCAGCGTGTCGCCCGCAGATTACAGTGCCTGAGTCCCGATGAAGGGAGCTCATTAGAGAGCTGGAGAAAAAAAAAGGCTCAGACACCACAGGAGTCGAAAACATGAACAACCATTATGGCTCATTTAGCGTGGAAAAAAAACACCCCCTGAAATAGAATCTGGACTCTTACATGTTGAGTAGTCCTTGAGCTTGAAATCAGTCGCCGAACTGTCGTTATCACAATGAAGCCAAACTTAAAAGTAGGCACTAAGCATTTGTTGAAAGGTTCAGTACATGCAGTGATCAGATGGCGATGATTAGTTTTTTTTGTACCTGCTCCTTAAATAGCTAATCTGACAGATCAACGGCCACGATGCATGTAACTTCCAGCGCCTCTAATTCACATAAAGGGGCAATGCATCACTGAACGGGGGCCACTGCTAAAAGAGCAGACTCCTTTAATTGCTGAGCCTGTCTAATTGGCTCCCAGGGTGAGGCCATCACTCATGACAGAGCATTTATCCTGGTTTTATCTCTGGAGAAGAGAGCATGGCTGGATTGAGGGGGTGCTGTGTGGAAAGGCAGGAGGGGAGTGTCTACCATGCTGGCAGAGTTAGAGAAGGAGGCAGGCGTCCAACCTGCCCCCCAGCCTAATCCTTCACCGGGGTCCTCAGTCAGGACGGGGACTCGGGGGTGACGTCGAGGCTGAGCCCGCTGGCTTAAAACCCACAACAAATGAAAACACACTCCAGCCACCATTTTAATTGTGTCTAATGCTTGGCATTGCTCTCCCCCTCTATCCCTGTGTTTCATCCCCAGCTCTATCCCTTAATCCTGCTCACATGCATGCACACACAGACACACAGACACTCTCTAATTTAAAGAGGAACATTAGAAATTGAAGAGGCACGGGGAGCTGCGCCGTGCCAAGCTGGCAAATGAGATCCTCCTTTTATTATAGTTTAACAAGATGACTCGCGTCCATCCAGGCAGGGCTTTAAGCCGAGCGGTCGCCGTCCTTCAAGTGCCGCCGCCTGCCAGCGAGCCTGTGCAGTCTGACGAGTGAGTGGAGCTGGTCAGCGCGGGTCTTCTCGTATTCTGTCATCATTAGCCAAGCTGCTGCCTGCCACTACACTGTAGCACTCTTTTACATCGGGCTCAAACCGGGGACAACTACTCCAAGGCAGAGGATGAGCCTTGACAGATGGCTGCGGTGCACCCCCTCGCTTTTTTTTTTTTTTTTTTTTTGGTAAAGTCCAGCACTTTCCTCTCAGCTACATCAATCTGTTGTAGATCCACCATTAGCCTGCAGTCTTAATGAGGCTCTACTGCCTGACGAGCCCAGTCAGGCTCAGAGAAGGGTAGAAAAACGATTGTTAGTAAAGGGAATTCCAATCCGTCTACGACTTCTCAAAACCCCCACAGGAGCATTGATTTAATTCATCTTCGTACTCTCAAATGTTATAGGGAAAGCAGAAATGGATGAACAGATCCCCTTTTCTTTTTTTAATGTGAATACCGAAAGATGAAAAAAACCAACAACTCCTCACTAATTAGCCTGCCCTTTATTCAATTAAATCACCCTGCCCTAATGTATCGAGGATTAGCCGCCTTTTTATAAATGACGGATGTGATGTGAATGAAATGTCATGAGGTATCAGTGGGAAAGTGAATTTCCTCGGCACTGACGCAGGATCACAGAGCTCGTCATTAATTACAGTCTCAGCCAGCCTGGAGTTTGCCTGCGAGCTGTGGTTATTCAAGCATCAGTGTGTGTGTGTGTGTGTGTGTGTGTGTGTGTGTGTGTGTGCGTGTGTGTTTGCAGATCAGCCTGAGAGAAGCCTTGAGTCCGTGGATTAGGAGCTGACTGCAGTCACTACAATTTTCATGGCCACGGCGTCAGCACAGGCTGATCCCTTCCTAACTTTGGGCTGGAGGACACATATCATGCTAATGAATCAGACTACTTTTTGCTCTATGCTCACTGTCTCTATGGCAACCCCTGGCTAATAACCATTACTTGAGGATAAGGCCATTAATATAAAGTTCAAGTGTTTGCTGCAACAACATCACGGATGAGTAATGTTGCCTCTGTGACATATACAAGATTGTGAAGCAAAAACATGCCGCTGCAGATGTATTCATCTACATGTATCACCATATTTGAACCATGGAAATGTTGTATGTGTGTATGTGTGTGTCTGTGTGCGTGTGTGTGTGTGTGTGTGTGTGTGTCTGGCATTTTCATCTGTGAAGTAGAATTTGTATCATGTAATTCATGCGGAAGCTACATGGTGCAGTCATGGCTCTGGGGATTACCAGGACTGTTTCTGCAACCCGTACAAACCACATCACTTTCATGTTTTACCGAGCAACACGCGCATGAACAAATTCTGTTCGAAAGATTGAATTCTGATAATGAAAAGAGCAAGGGGTATTTTATCTATTTATTATTATTATTTTTTTAATAAATAAATAAATGTTTACTTCTTTTTCTCACTACCTTACATGGCCATATTCCCAGCATACCAGGGTTTTGTCACCAATATCTCCAACCAGTTGTGGACAATGGACATAGACTTTATATGAGAGATTCAAACTGGAGTGCTTTTTGGAGTTGTGCAAAGTGGTTCTACCCACTATGAAATGTCTCATCTGACATATAACAGTAGAAGAATTTATTGATTTATTCATTTACTTGCCTGATTTTCAAGATGGACCCACATCAATATTTGATTTTCTGGTTATAAACCAAAAAGTTGAATGGACCACTGATCAGTCCTATTTTTTTCTCACTTTCTTTAACATTGCTATGTAGATGTAAATGCAGCTACGGTTGCACAGGGGACAATGTAGAATCCCCTGATACACATACTCACAGGTCTTTTTACCATGTTCCCTTCCTGCTTCTCCACAGGGGCCACTAGAAGAGTGACAAGGACACGATCCTTCACCAGGTAGCTGATTGTGAGCGTTGCCAATTATGTTAAATGGGACTACTGGCCAAGCAGGAAGCACCAAGGTCTGTGCCAAAGTGGTCCCTGTAGTGTTCTTAATATAGATTTGTTTCTTATTCTAGCAGGACCGGAGCAGCCTCCCTCATAACGACATGAGTTTAATTTCTGTCCACCACAAAAAGTGTCATCCTGCAAGCATCATACATAAATGCATTTTGGAAAGCGATGACATTATTGATCATAAATGTACTTCTGAGGTTGAACTCATCCTGATCCCTCCTCATTTCTATACCATGCGGCAAACAACGGCCATATCAACAAACCACAGCACTATGCACTACAGCCCCTTATGTTTTTTACACTCCTCTGCAGGGGCTTGTTTTTTCATTTTTTTCCACCCAATATTGCAACAAAAATGACTTTTGGCATGAAACATATTTTGAATGTAATGTTTTGCTGCAGCTTGTGAACTTATGAACAGCCCTACAGGTACACAGCTGTCAATGTCAAGCTCTCAACTACACAGAGAGTGCTCTCATGGCTCGCACTCCAAACAGCTTCACAATAACTGAATTGTTAAGAAAAGATAAACAACTACTGTTCCACTGGAAACGGTAACGTCACTTGACATCAAATACCCAGCGCAGCTCGAGTGCCTACTCGCTTGTTGAGATTTTTTGTTTTAATATACACTGTGCTTCCTGCGAAAACATGTTCGCACTCTGTCCTAAAACTCTGTTGCTTTTTTAGGCAAGGCTTACTCATGCAACTGATTCATTAAAATCTCTGAGCTGCGCAAACTGCTTGTTTTCGACTCGATGAATGCCGACTGTGCAATCGGCAGCTACGCAATTTAGAGATTTGATCTTCAGCAAAATCAATGGTTCCAAATTGCCAAGAAGATCCAATAAGATCTGTGTTCGGGCGCGTTTCATTCACAAATTGTTGCAGAATGAAAAGGCACATCTCACACTCTGGAGTTTCAAGTCCCCGCAGAGACAAACGTAACAGATGTAGCGGCGCCAGAATTGCATTAGGGGACTTGAAACAATTAGACAGTATGAATACTGGTTCCAATGCAATCAGCATTGTGCTGTGGCAGAAATAATTCTGATATAAGACATGTGAAAATGTTGCGCTAAAGCAAAGGGTGTTCGTTTTGTTTTGTTTTGTCTTGTTTTAATCTCTTCATTGATTGATTAATTGTTGCGTATCATACTCAAACTACAATTTTATTCAGATGAAGGCATTGTAACTCTTTCCCTGCAGTTCATATTTGTATCTATTTGGAGTTGTCTGACCTGGGAAATGTCAGTCCAACTTTCACCTAGCTCAGTTTTTTGAGTGGTCATATAAAGCCTATGAGTGTTCTAATATGTTTGATCCAGCCTCTTATGTGAGTCAGTGTGGAAAAACGCTAGCCAGAGTGCCTCCTATATTTGATTTATACGACCTTCTATATTCTAAAATATTGATTATAACTGCTCTAAGTTTCAGGCCCATTGTGGTCAATGGTTCCACTTACCCCTGCTCCTCCATCATCTCCTGCAGCTCCATACATTTGAGCTCCACCCTCCTCTTCCTCTCGTGGTCCAGAATCTCTCTGTGTGGCTTTTTCACCAGGACAGGCTCAGCTTTGGGCTCCTCCTCCTCCTCCTCCGTACCCGGCTGTCCCTCCTCGGCTTTCGCCTGTAGGGCGGCGGTTGGTGTCGGCCCTCCCGGTCCCGCTGCTGTTCCGGCTCCTGCTCCGGGGACCACGGGCTGGGCCACCCCGTTTGCACCATCTTTGGGAGATGGCACCCTCGCAGCATCATACATGATTAGAGAACTCTGTGGAGACACAGATAAGGAGGAGGGCTTATTAATGAATTCAACACACTGCTACTACTACGACTACATTAAGGAGAGTATAAATTATCCTTCACTTTCAAGACAGTGTAGAGACCCTCGAAACCCAGTTTGACAACCAGAAAGCTGCACACACCCAAGTTCAGTCTGTGCAACAACAAACTCGGATGAACAATAAGCCACAATGATTCAGAGTTGACAACACACACACTGATAGGTGAGCTGAGATGTTAACACTTCCGGACAGGCTGCAGCCTTTCTGTCTTAACTGAACAGTACCCTTTGCTAACACTCATACACTTCAACATAGTGTACACTCATGCACACACACACTTTGGATCTTGAGTACATGTAGACACGCATCGCCAGCGACAGCGCTGGCAGCATCTTCTGCTGCATGAGTCAACAGCCCGGTAGTGCCTGGAGAAAGGTTAGGGGAGAAGAGAGGAAGAGTTAAATTCCTCTTTGAAATGCTCTCATCTCCTGGACCCGATCAAAGCTGAAAATAAGGGTCATACACCAGCAGGGTTGGGCAAGTTACTTCCAAAATGTAATGGATTACATATGACTTGTTGCTATCATTTGTTACTGACTACACTACTTTGTGTCACTTTCGTGTTTCATGTCACTGCAAAAAACAGGCCCTAAAGCAGTCTGTGAGGCAGACTTCTCCAACATACACTGAGATAGCTTGGCTCTCATGTAACCCAACTATCCACCTTTATAGTAAAGGGAGAATAATATGCTCCATTTGTGGGCATTTGATTTATTGAAAGCCAAAAACAGATTGTTCTGCCAAAGGCAGCAATAATACACAGTATCAAAGAACCAATATGCTTTCCAAACTGGGGGTGCTTGCTGTACTACGGGGGCTGTCCTGGGGTGGAAACTAAACAGGAATGGGTGGAGATACATGACAAAACAAACATACCCGGCAAGACCGAACAGGAAGAATAGAAAATGTGTATCTTGTCAAAAGAAGTTTTGTTTTGTTGGATGAACAGAGGTGGGAGACAGTGAGTGATGGACCTCATTGGATCACAATTTAATGCCATTTCATGATTCTTTTGATGAGCGGACTTACGGACACTAGGAGGAGGAATGGACAGAATTAAGACCATTTCTGTCTCTCCATCTGTAAACCTGAATGAATTCTTCAGTTCCTTGTTTTTTTCAAATGAACTGAATGACAAAACTTAAGATATTTATACCGTCGTGACCTGTTTTGAACAAGCTTACACTGGTTGCCAGGTTGAGACACCTAAAAGGCTTTGTTTCAGATGGCAACACATTACCGGACTTATTAACTATTATTATTATTATTGCAAATTCTATTAGAAAATGTGTTATTAACTCCAACTTTTGTAGTCCTTGACCCGCAATAATGTATACAAGGAGGGCCCTGCCAAGGAGGATGAGAGTGAAGGACACTGTGACTGATAAGTCTCTCACAACACAACAGCCGACAGGAGAAAGTGTAAAGTATTGATTCATCTTTAATATAACTTGACTGACTTATTGTATCGCCACTGAATGCATTCTTTGTTTTCTGACTTGCTTGACCTTTCTGTTTCTGGCTCGTTTACTGATGGATGGATGAGCTTGTCATTCTTCTGAATAAAAAGTCGTCCGGTACAAGTGCCGCACGGACCGCGCTCTGATTAAGATGGATTGTCCTGTTGAGGCCGGTGTAGAACATGCGGGCCTTCACGTGCCCACGAGCCTCGGCTGCCCGGCGCCGGTCCTCTCCCTGTACGGCTAATGGCTTCATTTTTCACTGAGCCGAAACAGCCCAGCGGAGGCACTTCATCACTGTCACGCGTGGAGGAGCGGAGACGGGGTGACACCGAGGCCTGGGATGGATGAACTTCCAGAACTACCCTTCGTCTCATTGTATTGAGCGTGCAAGCAGCTTGTGCCATACAGGCAGGCGGTTCTCTCTGCTGGAGCCCGGTTCTGGAAGTCTTCGACTGGTTGACGGGGGGCTGCGTTTGTTTTTGAAGTGCTGGGAGCGGGTAAACGAGCCGTGGATCTGTGCGCATAGCGACGCGGCTCTCGGCTGACAGAACAGGTGGCAGGACAGCAGGAGGCAATCGTCGCTGAATCTATTATACACTAAATCAGCGTTTGATATTCCATGACAGCAATCTCTCATCTGCACGCGCTCGTCAAAAAAAAACAATTCTGCAGAAGATTATGTGGCGGAAACGCTCTCTGTAGTCCTTCAACATGACATTCAGGTTGGCAGGAGGGCCTCGGTGTGAGATTGGAAGGAAGTCAATTAACATGAGCTTATTTGCTACTAATTAAGCAGAAATGTCAGAGCAGAAACAACTCTTCCTGTGTGCCGCCTTTCTTCTAATTAGGCCAGGTGGTCATTGGCTGTGAGCGCTCATGTCTGGATCTACTAGCCAGAGGGGAGGACCACCGCTAATCCCATTTGTGCCGGACACCATGTCTTGGCCGCCGGGTCGTTCCTGGTAACAAAACCCCAACCATTTACACCGCACGCAGCCAACCGAGCGTCAAGAAGCTGTTTGAAATCTGGCAGTAATGAGCTAAGATAAAATTAAGATATCATTTGAAAGATCTGCGGGAAAGGACCCTCCCCATCGCAAAGCGAAAATCCCTACGTCGCCAGATGTGAGAGTCAAGGGCCGTGGGGCCGAGCTCCAGCCTGCGTTAAACCGCGCTGTAAATATCGAGTCATCTCATTACACTAATGCATCATTCCACAGTCAGTCCTTTTGTTCCCTGGAGGGGAGAGGAAGGGAGGGCGCAAAAAGAAAAAAAAATCTGTTCTCTTTCAAGTTAAGACAACTAAATCATTTAATTGCGTAATGAAAAAAAACATCAGAGCAAAAAGGGGGAGTTGTCAGTGAGCTGATAAGGCAGCGGCGCACAGTTAATTGTGCGCGAGTCCTCTGCAGGGACTGAAGGTTATCTGGGGCGACTGTATTAACGGCAGCACCAACCGTTTCCGCTATTATTGCGAGGGCGTGCAAGACTGTCACCTCCCAACAAACACTGTCTGTAATTAGTCATTATGCTGAGTGAAGTTGTTTAGACACGCGCGCCAAGTGACACCATCAGTTATTTTCAAATCACAAGGAGATGATGTGCACGTTCAATATTCTCGTTTGAAATCAAAGACGCTGAAAGAGACATTCCGTCGGGCGAGAGAAGACGCTTCCTGTCGTCCGATCTTAACCTTTGCCCGCGGTTTTGCTGTGCTGCCTCTGCTGTGTCGGCACTGTGGCCCCATCTTCTGCTGACATCACACCATGGGCAACAAAACAAGCCTGGAGCGTTAAAAAAAGAGGCAAAAATCCTGGTGGATGTGCTGCCAGTTTTCACTACATTTCGAAGGGTTTTTCTTTTTTTTATTCAAGCGTCATGATCTCTCAGTGACACGGTGGCTGTGTGCCCACACAAGGCTGACTCATCTGATGCACACAGTCCATGGATCACGCACTTAAAGCTCAGTTAATGAGGATAACATTCACCGCAGCCACACACACACACACAAAAAAAAAAAAAATCGTACTCTCATTAGGACTCTAATGTTGCATTAGGCTAATGAGACATTAGAGAGGGGACTGCCTGGACTTGAGCCACGGTGTAATTACGGCAATTTTAATTTCTTTTCACATGGGGGACTTTATCGAAATGTATCATTAACAAAAGTAAAGGACATCATTGGTACAATACTCTGTAGTCCCCGTGAGCTGCAGGTCTGTTGGGACAATTGATTTTCTTGCTTGTTGTCCTCTTCCGATGGATAGATTACCAGATGAGTGCCTACGTCATCATTAGAAGCTAAATCTACACAAGGACCTGACCTCAGGAACGCCCAAATTAAAGCAAGAAGCAGGTCAATGATACCCTGTTTGTAATGATGTGTGAAGTATAACATATCACTGACATAGCACTGTACTGATGAAAACCATTGGCTTCTTTACTGTGACAATATCTACTGAATGTCTCCATGCATGACCATGTAGGTGCATGTTGATGAAGGTTCTCAGTCATCCAGGTCATGGTTATTCTAAGTGGCTCTGTAAGGACACTCCCACGTAGACTTTAAAAGCCTGCATCAGTAAAGACATTGTAACCCTCTAAAATCAAGCCAACATATTTATTTTGCAGGATATCTGGAAACTTGGCTGAAATCCAGCTGCATTTGGTTGGAAAC